>NW_019743170.1:1160596-1224885 GCF_002891405.2 Cryptotermes secundus | reverse complement strand
CCCACCCAAAATGAAACATAATCGTGGCAGCACGAATATTGATATTCTAGCATGTGGCACAATGTAGTCTGGCAAAAATTTACCGACGTTTAGGAGGAATATTTCTCTTCCGTCTTCAAGGTAGAAGATAAAGTCGAGAAGGTGTAATGATGATAGATCTGGAGTTTACATTGCAGTGATTATAAGAGATAAACACTCTGAGTTGTATCGCCATCGCCTTACTCTCCGACCGTGAAGATGGAGCCGATATATCCATTCGAAACATGAAGCTCTAGCCAAACTACACGGATTTACAATTCAGAATGTCACAGTTCGCAAGCATAATGGTGTTCATGCTCGTCTCATGAGATCCTCAAATCTCACAAAGTAACTTCAATTATGAAATTATGCAAATTTGTGATCATAATATTCTCTCAGTTGGTACAGACGATTGGGATCACAGCATTTAGTTCTTTGCAGCACTTGTTCTGTCATTAAAAGAAGCCTTGAATTTAACCCACACAGACTTTACTTCTGTGCTTCATATTTTCCTCACAATAAACAGCGGTTGTTTCCCTAGAAAGTATCAAGCGGTAGGTGTTTCTCTTGGACATGGTGTGTTTTCTGTGAGGCAGGATAAAAGATGTTGTTGCGTGTAAGAATTTAATACTTCAGCTATTAAGTGCAAGAATTTTGGGCTTCTTTTTTATGGATAGTGGGGTGGGACTAAGTCCTTTGTACTGCGGCCACTTCTGGCCTATTGTACCAGCCCCAGATGATAGATGAGGGTGCTTGTGGAGCAATTGGTGGAATGAAGTTTGGCAGGGGAAACCGAAGTACTCGGAGAAAACCTGCCCTAACGCCACATTGTCCACTACAAATCCCACTTGACCAGACCCGGGATCGAACCCGGGCCGCCGCGGTGGGAAGCCAGCGACTAACCGCTTGAGCTAGGGCGCAGCCGGAATATGATAATCAGAAGAATGATTTGCAATTTCTTATGCGTTCACAACAAAATGTATAAAAGTTCGTCCATCGTGTCCGTCTGTCTGTCCGTCCGAATGTAATAGAACCGCGCTAAACAGATTCTCATAAACCTTCATATTGGGGGATTTTAAGTAAAATCTCTGTTCTCTTACGGAAAAGAGAGTTAAGTCAAAATGGAACAAGCCCATCACAAAATTCTACTCATTAAAAGTATCAAAGGGAAACCAGGTCACTCCTCCAAGCAGAACACTTTCCATCCAATGACACAATAAATTCTTCAGATGAACACGTGTCACTGCATGAACGTCTGAATCTTCTTATTCTTCTCCTGAAAAGACACGTTTAGTGATATAATCCACCTTTCCTTAACATCACAAGTCTGTCGACATATTTCCAGATGATCGCTTTCTTCTGCGATTTGAAGCCGTGAAGCCTGGTACACGGTTACGAATCTGCAGACTTGCGTAGAATAACCTAAACCGAACAGACTGGGTTATGGCTAAGGAAGTAGACATTATTCGAGAGGTTCTCGCTTCGCCTGAGCACCGGCTATTCCTGCTGAGGCGCTCAAGAAGAATCGTGGATGGTATTTTAATCAGGTCACGGTTAGTTCGTTCCAAATCATTTCCAGGTCATCTGTACAATACGGCATTGTGTAAGTCTCGTTATAGAACGCGTCGTTAAACAACCCGTAACCCAAAAACAGATTATAATTACATGAAATTTGGGTCTCTCACTGCCGTGACTATGAAGATAATGGGATTCCGGCATCTGACGCCGTACAGTCTGACAGTTAAAGTATCACTAGGAACATCGCCTGCACTAACTGAAGTTTTCGCAGATTTTGTTGAACCTTTCTTGCACATAAAGGGGTAATACCTGAAATTAAGGACCGCCTCTGTGATTTAGTGGCCAGAATTCCTGGCTACATATCCAGAGGTCCCGGGTTCGATTCCCGGCACTGTCAACTTTTCTGAGAAATAGTGGGTCTGAAACGGGGTCCACTCAGCCTCACGAGGATAACTGAGGAGCTATTTCAAGGAAATTGCGGCTCCGGTCTAGAAAACCGAAATTAACGGCCGTGGGGATCCGTTGCGCTGACCACGTAACACCTTCCATTCACAAATGTTGGCACTAACTTCGTCGACAAGCGGCGGTCTCTCTATCGGTATAGTTCGCTTACGGACTACAGGCCACGGAGTTTGCTTTTTTGTTTATACCTGAAATTAAATGACAATCGCATCCTTCCAGATCCTTTCCAATTCATTATTCATTCACTAATCGACGCTATGTCATCTCACTTCCGGTGGCGTCTTCAAATTTACCAGAAGTAGATAACGAGATATAAGTGTGTGTTTCTGCTTCCATGTCGAGCGTACTCCCGAACGTGTTTTTCGGGGCGAAAAGAAATGTGTTCAACAGAAGTTTAAGAAAGAGTTGAATCACGCAGTTTATGGCCATGACACTTCAAGAATTCGAGAGAAACAAAAAATATAACTGATCGCGACGAAGTTGTTACTATATGTGCCCAGTTCCTAAATCGAATCTCTTAAATTCGATCTCCATAACCGTCCTCCATTTTGTTCTATTGAAGAATTCAAGAGACCCATTTTATTTACTGCTCTGTCAGTGTTTCTGTAATCTTTCTTACGTCGGTGCGTAGGGCCCATTAAGCAGTCAGTGAGTGACATTTCACAGCGTTCAAAAAGCCCCGAGTTCCACATTCGCAACAGTTCCCAGTTATATAAACGCAAATAATCTCGAAAAATTAGTAGGGAACATACGTGTATCTCATTAGAGGTTTCACACTTTTGCATTTCATTAATACTACAGTCTAGGTGTTCTGCAAGCTAAGTACCTCACACTTCATGCAAGCAAACCTTACGGAAGAAAAATTCTGTGCAGCGTAAATATTGTGGCTTAGTATAAACTCGTTGGTACATAACGGCCACGAAACAAACGAGACAACAGCCGTTGTTACGCAGCGGCGCGGTAAACAAGCCTCAACAATAAGAGAGTTATTGTTGGAAAAGGTGTTATGCAACTCGTCGCTAGGCATCTGCAATAGTTGGAATAAAACATCGGAAATGGGGTGTTCCATATGTGGTCCGTGCCGAGAAGTTGTCTTGAAGACAGCTCGGGCGACTAACCCGTGCGGAGGTGGAGTCGAATACCTCCACCCTGACCCAGCGAGTCGTAGGAAGCGACGAAAATGGAAAGCTAGAATGTGAGACAGTGAAATATGGTCGCGAGTCCCAAGGGACTCAGACCCGAGAAAGACTGCGCTGGAAAGGGCCAGCAGCATATAAAAAAAGACAGACCTGTCCTCTCGTCAGAGAGGGCGCCCCACAAAAACAAGACCGTAACTGTCATAGAATAATACTACATATCTGGTCAAGAGACACCAAGACTTACTGACTGACTGACCGTCAGTAGCAGTGTGACTTTGACCCAGTTACTTGAAAGTCATCCTGTGAAGACAAGACTAGGAGGTTGGTATGAAATGTCAGTAGGCAGTTGTCAGTTGGGAGAGTTAGTTGAGGATTGGCAGTTCAGTCGAGTTCTCTATGGGATGCTGTAAAGACAGGATCTAAGCGCGTGAGCCTGAAGAATCTCCACTGTCAAAGCCGTTGCCAGGGAACGGCTGTTGAAGACACAGCAGGCTGGAAAAGGCATAGGGGGTGCTTTAGTGAATTGTATAGTGTGGATATTAGCGGTGGCGCTGTAATTTCTTTTAGTTCAGAGTCGTGTGTCTAGGAGGTCAATAAATCCATTCACCAATCCATACCCCGTCTATAAACACGCTCCTAAATCGTGACAGTTTGAATTATTCACCAAACACTTTATGGTCCCTGAGCAAGAATCAAAGAGAGAAAGAGAGAAACGAAGAGAACGGAAGAAACACAGTCAGATGGAAGTTATATTTTAGTCTGTTCGTTTGTAATGAAGGGTATTGGCTTGAAGATAAAGGTTAATGCTTTCAAGAACCCGGCGCTAGATGGTGTTGGGTGAGTAGTTCCGAGATACGGCTTCAGCAGTCCCAAAACCGCTCTCCAATTATCAGTTTTAATCGACGGAGAATGCCGTCATTAACTCTGTGTTCGTCACGGATCCCTTTTTTCCCGCCATTTTCCTTTTCCTTTTTTACAAATTCTACGAAGTGCATTTAGGATATTTCGACAGAACAGCAATTTCCTGCTAACAGTGGTCAGAAATATTCACGTAATAACCTTTCTGTGGTTTTCTTAACAGTTATGTTCAGGAATTATTCAGAAAATTAAAAGCTTTGCTGCAAGAAGGGTGTTTCTCCGTAAACGTCAAATATTACTTTCCATTGTTTGTCAAGAACATCTCTGAGGGTACGTAAGTCACACTATGAGTATCCAACCTGACGGAGGAAAAGTCCCTGTGTATTTAACGAAATATCTGGTCTGACTATTTGGTTCAAAATAGGATCTACTGACTGTCTAATGATGACGTAACCATCTACGTCACTGTCTAATAGTGACGCATCATCAGAGATGATGTGTGCAATTTATTTTCAATTGCTTTGAGAACAAACGGTGCACGTTTCATAACGAAAACGGCACTAATATATTCACTGGAACTTTGTTAACACAAATTTGCATACTTTAGTTCCATTTTGCTTCCTGAAATTCGATGTAAACCCAGTCAATATAGACAGCCCGGATAGCTCAGATAGGCTATGAATACGCTATGGTCTGGAAAACTGGGGAATCGGGGTTCGATTCCCGGCAGGGGAGAGATATTTTTTCTCTTTTCCATAGGGTGCAGACCAGCTGTGAGTCATACCCAGTCTCCAGTGGAAACTGTGATTCTTTCGTTGGGGAAAATATGGCCTGAGAGTGAAGCTAACCACTAATATCCATCTAGTACTGAGCTATACCTCCACTTCCCCATACATAGCGTTCTGATTAATTATTCATATCGACAGCTTTACCAACACAATTTCGTGATTTAACTATTTCGTTATCCCTGTAACCGGCCGTGGAAGCCCATAGGGTTGTGAGATGTCGAGGCTCACACGTTTTCTAGACAATCGGCTCACAGATGGCTGTGAGGTTGCTAGCCTTACGCGCCGTCCGCTCTTTACCCCCCGGAAGATTCCTGGTACTCATTTCTGTTAGAGGCTGAGTCGAACCCAGGGTTATAGTGCGGCTGGAATGATTAGGTCAATTGAAAAATGCAATGAACTCATTGGGAATTGAACCCGAGACCTCTCCGCTTCTAGCATAGTGCCTTGAGCCCGTATCTATTTCGTAGTCCGACTCCTTAAATTCGACGTAGAATTCGGTATGTGTTCCTGTATTCATTTGTAATGGTTCCCGATAGATGGCTCCATAAATTCCCCACAAGAGGTACAGTATGTATTCAATCAGCTTTTACTGTTCTCAGTAGCTGGGTTGATAATGAGGCCATCTATGGGTAACTAAGGAAAACAAGTCTAATTTTGTATCGTGTTTGGAATGTCGTACAATGCGGTAACGTATCCATGTCACAGATAGCAGAGTTTTCCGGTTCGGTTTCGGGCTGCAATGTGCGTGCCCAGTTTCCAGTGAAGACACGGGAGTCCTTACCTGCTGTTCCGAGAAAAAGGAGGCACGAAAGCTGCGTGGAAAAAGTGGGTCACACAACAAGTACAAGAATTTGTTTCATCATGCAAGGCCCATCTGTGCTTTTGAGTAAGTTTGCTATACCGTAGAACCGTTAGACGCTAAGTAATAAATTAAGCAACTATAATCTGGCTGCGATTTAATTATTCGTCTTTGCTCAGCTACGTTCGTCAGGACACAGCACTCTCTGCTGCAACGTCTAAGGCCTGGCGCGTTTGGAATTTTTATAATTTATCTTTGAGAAATTTTCAGCTAAACATACTGAAAATATNTAATTAGAGTCAGTGAGCAGAGGAATATCCTACATGAAATAAGAAAACGGAAGGCTAATTGGATTGGTCATGTTTTACGCAGAAACTGCCTTCTAAAAGAAGCTATCGAAGGAAAGATAGATGGGCGGATAGAAGTGACAAGAAGACGAGGAAGAAGACGTAAGAAGATGCTGGATGACCTTGGGGACAGAAGAGGATACTGTCATTTGAAGGAGAAAGCTCTAGATCGCATTAAATGGAGGAATTGTTTTGAAAGAGACTGTGGACCTGTCGTCTTGACAGATTACTGATGATGATGATCTTTGAGAAATTTTCAGCTAAACATGCTGAAATATACTGTGAGCTATGCAGCTTTATGGCTGCACTCATCGACAACTGAAGTCAGAGCGTTGATCAGGCAACAGTGCTACATTGTTATGCCCCTTCTGAGACTTGGTCGCTGAGGAGAATATTGGACGGAAGAGAGATGAAGTGACAGGAAGTTGGAGAAAACTGCACAATGAGGAGCTTCATAACTTGTGCTCTTCTCCAAATATAATTAGAATGATCAAGTCAAGGAGGATGAGATAGGCAGGGCATGTAGTTCGAATAGGGAGAAGAGAAATGCATGAAAGATATTGATGTGAATGCCAAAGGAAAGAGAGTACTAAGGAGACCAATACGTAGGTGGGTGGACAATATTAAAATGGATCTTAGAGATGATATGGGTTGGTATGGATTGGATTGATCTGGCTCAGGACAGAGACCAGTGGAGGGCTCTCGTGAACACGGCACTGAACCTTCGGGTTCCATAAAATGTTGGGACGTTCTTGATTAGCTGCACAATTGGCGGCTTCTCAAGAAGGGCTCAGCTACATGAAGTTAGTTATGAAAGAATACTTTTTCATGTTGATATTCAAGGATTGAAAGTACACAGCCTGTATCAGTAGAAACGCACGAGAATATCTAAGTTTATGCGTATGTTTCTTGGCTTGAAAGAGAATTATCTTCGGGTATATCACTCCGAGGAGTCTCCACCTCTCTGAGAGCGCATGCGCAGAAACCAGAGACAAGCACAGTCCTCTCATATACTCGATCTACTCTATGAGAGAAGTTACGTCAAACCATGTGTAGGGAACCTTACAGGAGAAAACTCCTGTGTAGGTGTAATTTAATTTCCCACCGATATATGAATGCCTGAAGTACTGTTACATGCAGACCCGTTGCAAAATCGTAACTGTGTATAGACGGCCGTTGCTAAAGTAACGGCCGCAACATATTCCTAACTCTCACTAATGGATAACTGGGTAGCGGTATTCTCTACGCGGCCAGTGCGACATCTACGTGACACTACAACAGAAGAACTAGGTGTTGTCGGTGAGGTCCGTGCCGAGGTGTTATAAGCAGGACAAGTCTAGAGTTTAGTTAGTTGTGAGACAGTCGCCGGCCACTGAGGACGTCAGCACGAAAGCTGAGGAAGCTACAGAGTTGGAAACCGTTGCCAGGTGACAACCGGTGAAGATACAGCAGACTGAGAAGATGTACTACGTGCTGTAGTGAACTGCAGAGTGTGTGAATTAGCGATAGCACTATAGTTACTTGTAGTTACGTTCTGTAAGTGTTCAATAAATCCAATTACCAATCTAAGCCCTCTCTATAGTATGTTCAAAATAGAATCTCGTAACTTTCTAATGATGACGTAACGGTCTATGTCACTACCTGACGATGACGCGTCTTTGTTCCTATAGCAGATGGAGTGTAGTACATATGTTGTCAATGCAGAGCTAGTGGAGAATTTCAGCTGTGCGTCGTTACAGCCGATAGATGGCAGGAGCGCTTTAGTTAGGATCGTTTTGCTTCTAGAATTACCGTATTTACGCATGTACAGGCCGCACATTTTTTGCCAAAAATTCAAGAGGAAAACTGGGGTGCGGCTTATATTCGAAATATTCGAAATCACACTTCATTAAAAAAAATGTGTTCATAATTAGTAATACAGGGTGTAATACTCCTGAAATAATATTCCAAGAAAATTATTTTTTCTATAATTTCTGTCTGAAAATTGTGCTGCGGCCTATACACGCACGCGGCCTATACATGCGTAAATACGGTATGTTGAGGACCCCTTGGCGGGCGTAGTAAGATCAAAGGAGCACAATAGGCCCAGAGGCTATCTGAGCGACAGGAAATTGTCCCCTCCATGTCAGAACTATATCACATCAGTCGTTATAGCGACTGTCTACGGGCTGGATGACCAAGGGGTCGGAAATCGAGTCCCAGTAGAGTCAAAATTGTTCTCTTCTCCACGTCGTCCAGACAAGTTCTAGGGCCCACATATCGTCCTATCCAATGGGTACGGGGGGTCTCTCCTCTCGGGTAAAGCGGCCGGGGCGTGAAGCTGACCACTCATCTCCAACTAGAGCCGAGGTCAAGAAAACGTGGGCCTATACGTCCACTCCCCCATATGTCTTCATGGCGTAGTCCTTAGTTAAGCACAGGGACAACTTTAGCATTACCACAGCCGTCAAATATTCAAATATGACATTTCTTGACTTGTTTCCTCTTGGCTAGATTCGTATGTTTCGAACTGATTGCAAGCCAGGGAGCCTAACGAGACATATTCGGTAGGACTGACTGAACGTACTGAATGTACTCTATATGCACGTGTCAACGGTTTGAAAGCGTTAGATTTATCATTGTCATTACGTAATCTCAGGTTTATACAGAAACAAACTGTTTACCGTTAACACGTTGCATGGATGCAAATGATGTCACGAAAGAGAGAGTAGTCTTTTTTCGGTATATAATGTGCAGTCTGTGAGTATTTATAGCATTGTATGTGTATATTTTAAGTAAAGTATACTATAAAATGTCAAAGGTTTACGAAAGATAATTTGTGCGTATTATTCGTGGGAGATGGCTTTTAACGTCCGCCTCTGCGTTATCATTCGATAACATGAAGAGCTGGAAAGGAATACGGGAAAAATCAGAAAGGTTTATTAGTGCGGAAGCTTATGTAACAAACGATTGTTTATATTTATATTATACATGAAAAAAAATAAGAAGTTCATTATTTGTAATAATATTGTCACGTATTTTTGGTTGGCGTGACTAACAATAGTGGGTTCTGGATTTGATGCTTGGATTTATTGACACTTCTTTACATTTACAGTCAATTGTAACAGCTCACACATTGCACTCCTTTTGAACGATGATTGTCTGGCGAATCTCTCACTAATCTCGAACTGATCTCTACTGCTAATTTGAACTCACGAATCCACTGCCTTTTATAACTTTCACGCGGCCCCCATAGAAGACACCATGTCGAACATTTAATTGTCCTCTATTGTCCGGTTGGTAGTCGTGGGAATCTTGTTTTTATCAACTTGCTACCTGGTAATGACCGTTCGCTACTATTCGTTTCAACAGGAACGTGATTTCCGAGCCGTTGCTCAGCAACGGACGTCTGGCTGTGGCTCCACTATTCCGGCTTTCAGCCGTCATGTCAAAATATTTTAATGCTGACATGGTTCCGTCAGAAATGTTCGCAGAGACCATAATTTTCCCCGCCGTGCTCTGAACATGTCTTCATCTGACGGTGCCTCTAAAGTCACTCCTGCAATCAGCACAAAATGACTTCCTTGCTGAAAAAAAGGATAGAATCTCAAAATAGGCCACTGCTGGTCCTCAGGTGTTATTCACAGTGTTATAAAATTTGTTAAGCGGAGAAAATAGATAGAATTACAGCTTCCATAAATAAAGAAATGTAAATGCAAATCATGTTGAGTCTGAAACTTATGGTACGACCGACGGACAGTCGGCCAGGGCCAGTCTGTCTAGGAATGAGGCACCAATCTGCGGCTTACTGTCAGACAGTTGCGGGTTTGCTAATGTGGGACGCCCCCTCTGGCAAGAGGACGGGTCTGTCGTTTACAATTGCTGCTGGTTCTCGCCAGCGCATTCATTCTCGGGTCCAAGTCCCATGGGACTAGCGACCATATTTTACTGTCTCAGTTTCGAGACTTCCCTTTTCGTCGCCTCCTACGACTCGCAGGGCTACGGTGGAGGTATTCGACCCGACCTCCACACAGGAATAAATCTAATTGCTTCAAATCGAAGTAAATAGTTCAGTGTTTCAGTTATATGGTGCAGCCTGTACCTGTTTTCTTCGTTGCGGTCTGTGTAACATTTGATCCTACCGCCTCATTCCAAATTCGTCCAGTATTTCTCCAGGCTACTGATAAGCTGCTGGTAGCTTCGCGGTACAAAATAATATTCCATACAAGCGATGTATGAAATGCGTGTCCCAGTGTGTGTTGAAATAGCGAGTTCATTAAACTGATAACGACGTTTCTCTCTGATAAGCAAATGCTTTGCCAGTTGCCTTGAACTGCAGTGTACGCTTATGTGTTTCTCTAGCACTCACGAAAGGACGCAGTGACATCCAAATGCTATTCACATGACATAAACACAGGCCACTTGTCTTGGCCTGATAAGACCGCACTAGACGCAGAAAGCTTCTAGCCTGACACAAGTGACCGTGTTATGAAACAGAGCGCCGTCTTGATGGTAGCAAGCATACGAGACTCTAACGTGTTGGTTATTTAATGACGCCTTTTCAGTATCGAGATTATGTAGTTTCTGATATCTCGATGGTGGACGAATAATGAATTTGGAATGATTTGGAAGAAAGAGGTTGTAACCTAAAGGAGGCAACAACCAGGAATTTACCTTGATGGAATGAGGACAAGGATGGTGAAGTTATATCTCCACTGCGCCGTACGTCTCCATTATGAGGCATAGAATTAAGCACAAGTATAATTCTACGCTAGCCCTTACCTCAGATACCCTGTGAGGTTGCGGGCCGGTTCAGCCTGGCTCAAGGGAAACTCTTGGTGCTGGGTTCGTTTGAAGACGATAAAAACACTTAGTAATTTTTTTCGGCAGCTGAAGACATAAATACAGGGCAGATAAGAAGGAATATGAGATGCGTAGGTGAGAGGGGAAGTCATGGGAGACACGACAGGCATTTTATTTAGGTGGAGAAAGCAATCATTTTGTTAGCAGTGCCCCAGGCTTCAACCCCTCTTCCTTCGGTAGGGTAGTGCGAAGAAAGAGAGACAATAGAGAGTGGGAAGCGGCTAATGAGAGGATCTACATTTTACGGAGCGATAGAGGAAACCTGACTCTTAATAGCCTCACAACTCCGCCTAGGTCTTCCAAGTGGTCTCTTTCCTACAGGTTTACTTACCAAAAATTTGTGTCTGCATTAGTTGTAACATGGTGGGATAATGCAGTTCTGCACACTGTTGCAGGTCCTTATCAGGCTCTACGGTGGAAGTAGGAACCTAAATAGCTTTATAGCCTCTCTGCACTTACTATAGGCTATAAAATGTTTCTGTATAGTCACGAGAAGTGCAGTTCTGCACACAGTTGCAGGTCCCTATCAGGCTGTACAGTGACAGCAGGAACCTAAATAGCTTTACAGCCCCTCTACACCCACAGTAAGCTATAAAATGTTTCTGTACAGTCACGAGAAATGCAGTTCTGCACACAGTTGCTGGTCCCTATCGGGATGTTGGTCGACAATAGGAACCTGAATAGCTTTATAGCCTCTCTACACCTACAGTAAGCTATAAAATGTTCCTGTACAATCACGAGAAGTGCAATTCTGCACACTATTGCAGCTGTACGGTGACAGCAGGAACCTGAATAGCTTTATAGCCTCTCTACACCTACAGTAAGCTATAAAATGTTCCTGTACAGTCACGAGAAGTGCAGTTCTGCACACAGTTGCTGATCCCTATCGGGCTGTTGGGCGACAGCAGGAATCTAAATAGCTTTATAGCCTCTCTACACCTACAGTAAGCTATAAAATGTTTCTGTACAGTCACGAAAAGTGCAGTTCTGCACACTGTTGCAGCTGTACGGTGACAGCAGGAACCTGAATAGCTTTATAGCCTCTCTACACCTACAGTAAGCTATAAAATGTTCCTGTACAGTCACGAGAAATGCAGTTCTGCACACAGTTGCTGGTCCCTATCGGGCTGTTGGGCGACAGCAGGAACCTAAATGGCTTTACAGTGTCTCTACACCTAGGGTAAGCTATAAAATGTCCCCGTAGAGTTTGTATAATGTTTCAACAGCTGCAGCTACAGGCCTAGAAAACTGCCAATCATTGCGTGGTGCACGTATATTTTAGAGAATTCTAGAGAACATGGAGATAAGTCCTCAAGTAAGTAGAGAGATTCTCTGGTGGGTGGCGACCCAGAGACTTCGAAATCTTGTTTTAAGTGGTTAATAAAAGCACAGATTTGAGATTTCGCTTTCATGTTACACACCTCTACACTGTTTGTTCTCCACAAACACGGGGAACCAGAAATGCAGAGACTTATCTCAGCTTTTGACATATATCAAGGTCACCTGATACTGTAAATTCCTCTACGTTAGGTGCGGGGACCTGTGATAACGTGTGTTGATAGAAGGAGCGCTGTAACCCACCTCGCCCAGGCGGCCGGCCGGCCTGCTGCTGACACACTCACGGTCTCAGTCAAGATCATGGACTTTCCCTCCTGTTCGAGAGGTCCCGTATTACGAGAGTCGTACTGAAAGTCATGAGCAACAATTTTTTGTAAAGTAACATGCTTTAATGTTGACAAACCAAATACACCACTTCAATCTACAGACCTTTCTTTGTTTTTCCACATAATCGCCACTTCTTTGTACACATTTCTCCCAGCGTTCTGGGAGTTTGAAAATTCCCCTTCTGTAAAATTCCATTCCAGCCATCCGAAGACACTGACGCACTGCTTTCTGAATTGCCTCCCTTGTCTCAAAACGTTGTCCAAGCAGCTGATCCTTCACAAATTCGAAAAGATGGTAGTCGGAGAGTGCCAGAACAGGGCTATATGAGGGGTGTCGAAGAACTTCCCACCCCATCTTTGCAATTGCTTCCAATGTGAGGCCAGCGGCGTGGGGGCGAGCGTTCTCATGCAGGATGATGATGTTCGTCCCGGACGTTTATCGCGCAATGCACGGCGGAGCTTGTGCAGCGTCTGGAGAGTAAGAGCAGCATTGATGGTTTGCCCATGTTCCAGGAATTCGGCCAGAGTAAACCCCTCTGCATCCTAAAAGACTGTGCCCATCACCTTCGCAGCTGATGGCACTGTCTTTGCCTTCTTTTTTGATGGAGAATGTAAATGGTGCCATTCCATACTCTGCCGTTTGGTTTCAGGCTCGAAATGGTGAAACAAGCTTTCGGCACCTGTCACAATACAGAGCAAAAAATCATCGCCTTCGTGTCGATATCTCTGCAGCAGTTATGAGGTGATGGCTTTTCGCCGACCTTGTGGTCTTCGGTCAATAACCGCTGGACCCAACGAGCACAAACTTTCCTATAGTCCAAGCTTTCAATCATCTCTTGTACTGCACTGTCCCTTATTCCAAGTTTTCGGGCTATCATTCAAGATGACGCCTGTCATCTTGAATGATCTCATCCACTCTTTCCTTGTTGCATTCAGTTGAGGCTGTTCGAGGACGACCGCTCCGAGGCTCATCTTCGATGCTGGTGTTCCCATCTTTAAAATGTTTCACCCATCTTCGAACAGTGCTCGCACCCATGCACACACTTCCATAAGCACGCTGAAGTCTCTGGTGAATTTCTGCAGCAGGGATTTCCTCTTTCACAAGAAATTCGATGACAGCACGCTGGCGAAACATGTCGTCGGCAATTTTGTTAGGAGTACTACTGGTCACGTGATGCAAGCTATTGACGTCACAAAACACTCAAGGTTAACACAACAGCTGGTTCCGGCTACCACCGTACTCTCTTTCGTCTGCTATTCCCAGGTTGCATGCAGAAAAAGTTGCTCATGACTTTCGGTACGACTTACGTACATGTGGGGGACTAGTTATCCTGACTGAGGCTTTTCGTTCTTTTCCTCAGCCTCTTAAAGCTATTAAATTAGGCCATGGCGACTACATCCCTTCCAATTCATCACGTACTTATCATCTTACCGTGCGACGCTATGAGCCGGGATAGCTCAGTCGGCAAGCGACTGGCTAATTGCCGCGCCATAGCTCAAGCGGTTAGTCGCTGGCTTTCCACCGCGGCGGCCCGTGTTCGATCCCGGGTCTTGTCAAGTGGGATTTGTGGTGGACAAAGTGGCGCTGGGGCAGGTTTTCTCCGAGTACTTCGGTTTCCCCTGCCAATCTTCGTTCCACCAACTGCTCCACAATCACCCTCACCTATCATCTGGGGCTGGTACAATAGGCCAGAAGTGGTCGCAGTACAAGGGACTTAGTCCCACCCCACTAGCAATAAAAAAATAAAAAAGCGACTGGGTATAGGCTAGACGGTCGAGGGATTGGGGTTCAAGTCCCGGTAAGGTCAAGAATTTTCTCCTTTCCACGTCGTCCAGACCGGTTCTGGGGATCACCCAGCCTCCTATCGAGTGGGTATCGTGGGTAAAGCAGCCGGGGCTTAAAGATGACCACTCGTCTCCAACTAGTGCCGAGATGAAGAAAATCTATATATCCGCACCCCCCAGGCACAGTGCTTAATTAGCTAAGCACAGGAACGACTTAACATTTTTCATCTTTACTATTCGACGCTGCCGTCTTAGCTACTGAAAGCGTCAATAAATGGGCAAGACCTTTCTCATTGATAAGTTAAAGTGAAGTCCGTGTGCTTAATTAATTAAGCATTGCTATGAAGCCAATTTGGGGAGGTGACATTTTTGACCTCGGCACTAGACTGAGGTGAGTGTTTGGTTTCACGCTCTGGGCGCTTTATCCCAGGGGAAAGAGCCGCGGTACGCACTGGATAGGAGGCTGGGTGAACCTCAGGACCGATCTGGATGCTGTAAAGAAGAGACAAATCTTGCCCCGGCCAGGAATCGAATCCCGTCCGTCCAGTCCCGTTGTCTGTCTCGTTCTCATCGATAAGGACCAAGTGCCTCTTCAGCCTTGGATTATTTTTTCTGTGCAGGAACTGTGCATATAATGTAGAGGTCCACATTTCATGTCATAAGGTACATAATCCTTCCAAAGCAGTGTACTGCACGTACCAACTTCTGTAACATTAATAAATATTCATTTTGTCACACATCGTATTCATATTTCCTGCGATTCGACTAAGACAGCTCGAAACAGTTGTAATATAGTAGTATGTTTTCTCTGAGGTACGAACTGAATGTTTACGTTCTAAATACATGAGCCTCATTGCCGGCTCCCGTGTGGAGGTTGGTTCGAATACCTCTACTGTAGCCCTGCGAGTCGTAGCAGGCCACGAAAATGGAATCCATTGCCTGGGGTATAACTGTGCGACCCTCCTCCTGGGGGATATACATACGGAGACCTGGCCCTCCATGCTGGGGGTCTCGAATCTGAGACAGTAAAATATGTACACAAGTCTCATTGAAGACGGACCTGAGAATGGCTGCGCTGGCGAGGGCCAGCAGCAATTGTAAACTACAGACCCATCCTCTCGTCATAGAAGATGTCATATAAGGCCTATGAAAGCAAGAATCCAGTTGAAAAAAAATGCTGCTCGTGAGTCTCAAAGTTTTTTTGGGCCAAGACGAACTGATTGGCGGTGAACCGCCGGTCGTAAAGTAACCCTGACTCTCTGACTGTGATTCATTGATGGACTGCCGACTAGACGTCAATATGTACTTGGAAGTTCCTGGAGATTGCTCACCTCAACATATATTTTCTTAGTTTTCCTCTTTTCAAGAAAATACTGGGGTGTTTCCCAAGTTCCAAGTTGATCTACTGCGCCCTTCTCTTGCAGCCCACCCAATCTGAATTTGTCAGAATTAAACCCCATGCTCTGGAGGTCCCTAAATTATCTCTCTAAATTACGAAGTTCTCAATTAAGCATAGAATCAAAACACCGCTACCCTTTTCTGCTATGGTTCACAAAACTTACTGACGTGAATCTACAATTTCTTTGTGACGATGGCAAATTAGAACCAATATTATGTTTTGGACATTGTCCATCGTCCTTTCTTTGTCTAAAAACGCCGTCCTGTTTAATTTTCAAATCACAACGTTTCGGAGACTGGATTTTGTCTTCGTCTTTAGGTCGCGCAGTCTGAGGTATGAACTCTCTTCGCTCGCTCAAACGCTGGGATCGTGGGTTTCAACCCCACTCAAGGCATGGATTTCTGAATTGTGTGCGTTTATTCTGTGTTTGTGTTGTTCTGTGTGCAGGTAGCGACCTTGGGAAGGGCTGATCCCCCGTCTGAGGAGTTCTACCGACTGTGTATAGGCTCAAGAAACTGAAATAGCGGCCAAGGCCCAACAAATGGCTGTAGAGCCATAATAAAAACCTGAAATGTTAAATTTCTTACATTTAAGCCATAGAGATCTCTAATATGGCCTTTACGGCTTATACAGTATATGTGTAAAATCAATTTATTTAAGATATCGCTAAGAAACTAAAAATTCTCATTGAGTGTGCGCTATGGGAAGCGTTGTCCAAGCTGCAACTATGACTCTGCAAGTCGCATGATGTCTGCCTAAAATATTTTTATGGTACGTCATACTTTGAATTAGCAAACTTTAGGGAAGAGAAGTCCGAGATCTCCGGCAATATATTCCAGTAACTTTGTAATGATTAGATAATGATCTGCGTTACTGTCTGATGATGACGCAGTCGGGCCCCCATGCACATCAGCAGGGGAGCAGTTCGGTGCCAGCCGCATCGCTAACAGTGTATTCATCGTGCAGACAGCAGTCTTCATCCGCTTCGAAAGGAACAAATAAATGCATCTAACTGGCTTTCTGAAACAACAAATGCAGTAGATGATTACCGATAATATTTCCTTGAAGTAACTGCGTGCAGACGAGATTGTGGTGACCCTCGGTGTGTCGCACAGAAGCGATGAAGACAGTGACACAATTACAGTTCAAAGTCGCGTCACCTTGTCTGCCCTTGGGGCTGCAATTTGTGGTCTGAGGTTGCAAATGCATCTTCTCACCAGACAGTGAATGCCCACTGTCGAGGACCGATCTTACCACAGTGGTCAATTGAATATATAAGAAAAGTATTCTTCCAGAATAGGCATAAATCAGCATTTCAAAGAATTAATTTTCCATTCATTCTATGTATATAGTAGATTGATACGTTTACTATAGAATCCAGCAACAGGCTGCCGGCATTGCATAGGGTTCGTATAAAGTCCAGTTCCCAGTATATAAAACATCATAGCAATAAGGTTTGATGTTCTCCGCATGTGTGCCAAAGTTTTCTGTGCACAAATGCATCGTCAGGTGTGACCTTCCATGCCACGTAGCAGCGCAGGGGTCAGTTATGTGAATGCAGTTGGCAGGGCTTCTCTGCACTTGTGTCCGAAGTTCACATTTTCTTTTGCTTAGGGATCGGGACTCCCAGGAGGGCACTGCACTGAATTTGCTACAAGGACTTAGCCAGTCCTTCTGGGAGGGCACATCTCATTCTGGTGTTGCCATAGATGAAAGGAAAGATACGCAGGTGCTCAATCTTGTTGGGAACCATCGTCCTCAATGTACAGACACTCCATTGTCAGCAGTAACTGTGGGGAGCCCTAACCACCGTCTTCCAGACAACGCCTCAGTCAGGCAGTCCCAAACAGGAGAAGGAGAATGGGCAAGTGTCCCAGCTAGTTATGGACACATGTGTGAATGTTCACGCCTTCCAATTGTGGCGCTCTATTGGCACTGTTTCAAAGATGATTTATCTCTCCGGTGATGACTTCTATTCTGATAGTTCTCTGGTGCTCGGCCTCATATGTGTGCAGCTTTTTTTATGTTCTGTCTTAACTCTCACAGATGCTTTATGCTGTGCTTGGTTTGTATATCCTGTTGGGTGTTGGTAAACGTGTCCGGAGATAGGATCTAGCTCTATCGATTGGAACCAACTGAATAGGTTTTACCTGAAGACGGAGACATAATCCAGTCTCCGAAACGTTGTGTTTTAAATAAAAAAGGACGATGCATAACGTCCAGAAACATAACATTTGTTTGTTTAAAAGGGTTAAACGTTAGTTTTTTAGCAAAATGTTAGCCCCCCGTGTCTCCCCCCCCCCGCCCCTGCAAAATATCATGTTCGTGTATGCTACAGCACATCTAAAAGTGCTTTAAGAATCACGGAACCAACTGAGGATTTCGGTAGCATGAATGGAAATTTCACATTATACATTGTGATAACGTTCTGATTAACGTTCATGGTTTTTAACAGTGAATGAGCAGGGGCAGTGCCCGCATCCCCTGGGGCCCCTTGGCCGCTTTATGCGGATTGTTGAAATTCGGCTGGTGACACAGCGCCGTGTTGTTTGTGGTACACATTGCAAGCCGTGTGCCGAACCGATACACAGATAGACAGACAGACGGTTGAAGGTTGGCGTAACACAAAAAAGAACTTTTATTCATATTGTATCATAGCAAGTGAATAGTCCCCCTACTGTGAGCACTCCAATAGTTGCTTTCGCCGTGAAAAGAGCGCGACCGTGTTTACTGGACTAAACCAGACGCAGACTAAATAAACTGAAGTTCAAGCCTTTTTTTTTTGCGTGTGTGTTCACAGCAATGGCGGTGCAGTGTGCGCTTGTAACAAGAAGCTAATTGTAACCCAACAGACTTATAAAATAATAAAAAATGTATATGAAAAGAAATTAATGACTTCCATTGCAAAGCTAAAAGCTCCAAAAAAGAGGGGAGGTATACAGCTAACGTCTTCAGAACGATTACGCTAATATTTCACTAATGAAAACGTTTTCAGTCGGATGTAATTATCTCAGAATTACTCACTCCATGGGAACCGGGAAAGCTCAGTCGGTACTGCGACTGGTTACAGGCTGGAGGAACGAGGAGATGGAGTTCGAGTCCCAGTAGCGACAAGAATTATTTTCTAGTCCACAGCGTCCAGACCGGCTCTGGAGCACAGCCAGTCTCCTAACCAATGGGTACCAGGGGCTCTTTATCCGTAAGTAAAGCTGCGTGAAGCTTATGACTCGCCTCCAACTAGTGCCGAGGTTAAGAAGAAAGGTGGAGCGTCTCCATGACGTTAGGGTGTAATTAGTTAATCACAGGGACAACTTTACCTTTATCTCCTTTAACACTCACTCCATTTGGGGTGGACTCCATCTTGAGCGTCTGAGAGTGACTTAGGTTTTTAAGAAATTACCCGCCTCTTACGGAACCTGGAAGGTTCACCAACGTGTTCACAAAAACCCGTAGCGAGCAAGTTGATTCAAGTGCTAACTAACATTTTTAATTCGTACTCGGGAGGCAACCTGATGAATCTCCGCAGGGGCGCACATTATCCTAACTGGCGACTCCCATCGCTTTCTTCAGCCTCCCCCCCCCAAAAAAAAATTCCAATGTAGCGTCTTTAATTTGGCAAGACCATTTCCTTTCACATCCTCCCCCATTCATCAATGATTCTACAATTCGACGCTGTATATTCTCAAGTGACAGAAACGCAGAATAACCCCCGAAGGGAAATAACTGCAGCTGGGCCCCATTCTGAGCCGTATGCAACCCACACTCCCCAAAAACTATCTCATTAAGATCCACTTTAGTATTACCTTCCCATTTATAACTAGGTATCTCAAGTTGTCTCTTTCATTCAGGCTTAGCTACAAAATATTTGCACGCGTTTCTGGTTTCCTCAATGGCTGACACACGCCTCTTGTTATCATATACTCCTTGAGTGCGCAGAATGCCAAAAATGCGAGGTTCACATAAAGCTTCCTAAACCCCCTTGACGATCTCCTTCGTATAAAGTTAAATTTAATCATGCAGAATTTCTCAAAACTATCCCCAGTCCTGCAAAATTAATGGCACACGATAATATGATGTGGTAAAATGAAACAAAATTTAATCTTCGAAATTAATTTCTGAAGATTCCAAAACTTGACACAGAAAATCTCGTCACGTCAAATTTTGTGTACTGCATTTCCAGCTACGTCCGTCTTTCTTATCATTACAGAACATTATCTAAATAAACAAACCTCTGAGGCCGCGTCAGCGTCAGGTAGTGAAGCAGATGTTTTCATCGTTAGTAGAAAGTCACTGGATTCCGGTTTTAACGTTGGATGAGAACCAAAATCACCGTACCGGAAATACACCGGACTTTTCTTCCGTAAGGTTGCCTGCTCTGGGTGTCACGTGCCCTGAGAAATGTTTCAGATAAGGTAAAGCTATCCTTGTAACACGTCGAGGCTCCCACATTTTATAGACAACACACAGATGGCGGTGAAGTCGTCAGCCTAACGCGCCGGCCGCTCTTTACCTCCAGGAAGATTCCTGGTACTCATTTCTGTTAGGGCCCCCATACACACACAGTTTGGCCTCCAGTTCGGCCTGCACAGTTGAAGACTGAAAGGCAAAACTGATGTGTGTGGCGCGGCCGGCCGGCCAATCGTTTGAACTGTTGGCCTGTGGGAAACCCGTCAGTCCGTCAGTTCTACCTGCAAGACCGTAGCACGTGACGTGTGTGACTCAACATTATAGGCTGGAAGACCGTGATTGTGGCATGAAGCTGCCGGTTTATCTGCTCGTGTATGGGGAAGGAAAGGGAGGGGGTAAACTGTCACAGTTTTGCCTGTAAGGTCGATCGGAAGGCCAAACTGTGTGTGTATGGGGGGCCTTAGAGGCTGAGTCGGTCGCGCCCTAGCTCAAGCGGTTATTCGCTCGCTTCCCACCGCGGCGGCCCGGGTTCGATCCCGGGTCTGGTCAATTGGGATTTGTGGTGGACAAAGTGGCGCTGGGGCGGGTGTTCTCCGAGTACTTCGGTTTCACCCGCCAATCTTCATTCCACCAAATTCTCGATCATAATAATCGCAAGGGGCAGGCTATAATAGGCCACTCAGTGGCCGCCGTGCCGAGTGGACCAAGTTGGACTCCACCCCCCACTAAGCGAATTTAATTTCTTTTTAATTAGAGGCTGAGGCGACCCCAGGGCTATAGTGCGGTGGAAGGATTCGGTCAATTGAAAAATGCAATGACCTCATAGGGAATCCAGCCCGTGATCTACCGGCTTGTAGCATAGTACCTCAACCAACATGCCATATGGCGTACAGTCAGAATACGTTTCTTACCGCCTTGCAAGGAGAAGAAGAAACATCGTTACGTCATGCAAATGCCGAATTGAGGACGAACAGGCTTGTAAGCCTAAACTTGGAAAGCTGAGTATTACAGTAAACCTTCGCTACTCCGGCTACTGTTATCCCGGATGTCGGATAATTCCAACGGAAATGTGAAAAATGAAAAAAAATTCTATTCATATTTGAGTACATACTTTAAAAAGACGCGTGGGGTTTAGGAGCAAGAGGGATTAGAGCGAGTGGACTTTCATACTGTGTTGAGGGCAGCTGGAGAGACTGAAGCAACAAAAGAAAATATCCAAGATTGGCTTGAGCTGGATGAAGGAGACACAGGATTTCAGCTTCTGACAAAGGCAGAAACTGCTGCAGTGATTTTCATCAGCGCTACATATATTCTTAAAGTTTTCCATTTATTTTTCTAAGTTTATTTTACATTTAGGTGTTATCTTTCGCTTCATTAATCCGAATTAGCGGGGGTTTTACTGTACTATTGAGAAAGTTGGCTCCTGTAGTGGTCTCAGGGGTTATATAACGACACCCCTAACAACTCAGTCCGTACAGCATCAAGTGGTAACTAACTCAATGCGGCCGAGTGCGTCTTCAGAGAACTATACCGACCGAGCGACCGCCGCTTGTCGGCGAAGTTAGTGCCAAATTTAGCGGATAAAGGGTGTCACATGGGAAGCGCAAGGGATTCCCACGGCCGTTAATATCGGCTATCTAGACCGGAACCGCAATTTCCTGGAAATAGCTCCTCAATTATCTTCACGAGGCTGAGTGGACCACGTTCCAGACCCAGTATTTCTCAGAAAACCTGGTAGGGCCGGGAATTGAACCCGGGCCTCTGGATCTGTAGCCAGGAACTCTGGCCACTAGGCCACAGAGGCGGTCATCTGTGAGCCGATTGTCTAGAAAATGGTGAGCCTAGACTTCTCACAACCCTCTGAGCCTCCACGGCCTCTTACAGCGAAAGCTTTACCTTTTACCAGTTATGACGTACTTAACCATGTAATCTGCTACAGAGTCATTTATTTCAACTTTTTGGGTCCAGATATTCTCCACAGCACCCTATTCCGAAACGTCTTCTTCCCTTAAATTTAATTGGATAGGATGTGGAAAGAATAGACCGTGGCCTATTTCAGTACACTCTCGTAAAATTGGCTTTCACGGGTTGAGGAGGACAACGGAAACTTTAATCAGAATATTCGGTACCCCGGCCGTGATTCGAACTAGTAACCTCCCGTATGCAAGTCAGGGGTGTTAGAATTTCAGGCTGCTTTGTTGAGTCTTGTCGGTACGTTTCGAACTCGTGTATGGATCAGTCGCCTATCGAACCCTGTCCTTAGGCGTAGAAATACAAGTGTTGAAAGACATTTTATAAACATCTTATAGTCCCCTGTAACCTGCCGCCCATGTAATTCAAAATGATTTCTATTTTCCACTCGAGGGCGACTGAAGGATGGCTTTTATATATGAAACGTCATTGCTTTTGAGACAGCTTCGATGAATTACAGTAAATGTAAACTAAAAACATAAATAGACTACATGGAGATTGAAGAGCGGACATCTCTTGCTGAATCTATTCAAGGATATTCTTTTCCTTCTTCTCTCACTACTTGCACAATTTCACAAACACGTAGGCAGTATTTACATAAGTAGAGTTTTTTAATATTGTCTTGGTCTCAACTTTAGCGGATAGAGAGTGTCGCGTGGTCAGCGCAACGGATCTCAACGGCCGTTAATTTCGGATTTCTAGACCGGAGACGCTTTTTCCTTGACATAGCTCCTCAAATATCCTCACGAGGCTGGGTGAGCCCCGTTCCGGACCAACTACTTCTTAGAAAATCTGGTAGCGGCAGGAATCGAACCCGGGACCTCTGGATCTGTAGCCAGGAACTCTGAGCACTAGACCACAGCTAACTTCGCCGACAAGCGGCTGTCGCTCGATCGGTACTGTTCGCTTTCGGACTAAAACCACGGAGTTCTTTTTTCTTCTTTTTCTGAAACTCTCAACATTGAATTTAAACATGTAGTGGTCTAGTGGTCAGCGTTCTTGGCTACAGATCCAGAGGTCCGGGTTCGATTCCCGGAGCTACCAGATTTTTTTCGGAGAAGTAGTGGATCTGGAACGGGGTCCACTCAGCCTCGTGATGGTAACTGAGGAACTATTTCAAAGAAATAGCGGCTCCGGTCTAGAAAACCGAAATTAACGACCGTGGGGATTCGTTACGCTGACCACGCGACACCACTATCCGCAAAAGTTGGTTGTAAGCTTTGCCAACTAGCGGCGGTCGCTCGGTCGGTATGGTTCGCTTGCGGATTGGAATCACGGAGTACTAGTGTAAGACCTGCAGAGAGTTCAGCATCAATTCTTATCTTTTATTATAAAAACTTTCGTATTATTAACTTCCTTTCTTTTCTCCTGTATTCCTTTCCAGTTCTACGTGTTATCGAATGGTATATCTAGGCCTACATGTAACCCCATCTCCCACGAGTAACACGCACAGTAAGAAAACCGTAGCCCGTTTCTATATATGCGGTACTGCGGTTTGCATACCCACATCAAAATATTTTCAGTACTCAGAACAATCAGCGTGCACTGGAATAAAATATTTCTCGCTCGTTCGTGACCTTTTACATAACTTACATTCATACAACGTGTTAACGCTCGAAAATTCATTGTTACGGCAACCCGAAACTGCTTAATTTCAGAGCTTTCGTGTCACGTTAATAAATCAGTTTGTGTAGAGAGAAATAGTTTCGTTATTGTTCCTACCTTTTGTCTTCCCATCTTATTCTTTATAATTAGCTCTTCTTCCATTTCTGTCATACCATATTATCCCTTCTTTATTTCTTTTCCACTTACGATATTTCTTATTTAATTATTACTTCATTTGTTTCTCCTTTAAATTTCCTTCTCCGCTATTTAGATTTTATTTATTTTTCACTTCTTTCCGTCATTCTTTTTATATTTTCCTCCTTGTTACTTTATTCCATACTTCTGTTCCTGCTTAACCGTCTGAATTTTGACTGACTGCTGAATTCCTGATTGTCCTCGCCAGCACAGTGAGACTTGGTTCGAGGTCCCACGAAACTCATAAACACATTTTACTGTCTGACGGCTCTGGAAGCCTTCAGACCACTCTCTGGACTGAATTTCATTTAAACAGTACATAGGAGATCAGTTCGTACCTCACAGGAAACGTATTACGCCTCCTTTACAGAGACAAACCGGTTAATGCTGTTAGGGAAACAGTCGCTGTTTATTGTGAGAACCATACGGAACACACACATACACTCTGTGGGCAGAATTAAGAGTTTTAGTGTGTTACAGCAGGTGGTACATATAGTGACCACTACATCTGAAAATCTAATTTAGAATGTCACCTTCTGCGGCGGCTTTTCGTCTGCTTCGCTTCGCTGCGATGTGTAAATTTAGCATGGCATGTTGATGGGATTACGGTTGATGAATTGAAATGTAGTTGTTCTGTTGTTGTCACGTGTACGAGTGTGACTATAGACGGGGTTTAGGATTTGTTGGACTTTTTGATACAGCGCGTGACTACAATTTACAATCTATTCTTACAAACAGGCACACAAACGCACACTAGTGCCCACAGTCAGGTCTTCACTAGCCGTTGCTTCGTAGAGGATTCCAACGACGGTCGTTCCCCTTCCTCTGGGTTCCCGAATTGTTCCTGCCTCAGCTACAGCAACTCTCGACTGACTGACTGACTCTGACGCAGTCACTCACAAACCAAGTCAATTCAACCGACTTTCACTAACTGCCCTGATTATAACATCTCGGTACCGACCGCACAGAAAACACCGTCCCTCTGTTGCTGTTTACGGCGCGTAGGGGCCGTCGTCTAGTAAGGAGTCTACATGTCACAGTATATAATTGGGAGTGATCAGTTCGAATCTCATTCAGGGCAACAATTATCCTCACTGATCTTCGTGGATTTCTCTGTATTTCCAGATAAATAAGTTGCCTGGTTCATGCTGGTGACCCTAAAGATGGAGATTAAATGCTTCTATGAAATTTAGGTTGATTTACAACGGACTACACGGCGATATATCCCAGAAGATCTCACTGCTGTGAGAACCCCAAATCCTATGAAGATAATTTTATTCCTGAAGATGTATGTGGAGGTGGAGGCTTAACTCCTAACGTTCTTAAACTTCTTACTCGATAGACGTGTGTGGTCATATACAAGTCACAAGTTTCATTCCCAGGGAAGCTCCCCTGGTACCCATTTCATAGGAGTCTGTATGGGCCCCAGAAACAATCTGGACGCTGTGGGAAAGAAATAAATCTTTTTCCCTGCCACGAATAGGACCCAGATTTCACAGCCATCCAGCCCGTTACCTAGTCCGTATCCCGACTGAGCTACCCCGCCCCTGACTAGTTTATACAACACACGGAACCGAAGATCACTTACAGGAGGCGATTTCGAAACCGTGATCCCTGTATATGGGCAGCTTTAGATACCCGGGGTCCCCCCCCCCGTCCAGCGAAAATCCTGACATGTTACGATGCTCGCATGGAACCACTCGTGTACCGCCATGGAATTCAGGTGAGTGATTGTGATGTCTGTTTTTCAGACTTTGTAATTCGTTCAACAGAATATAGGTCACAGAGATATTATCTGTTTCTCATTATGTATTCAAGATTTTTACAAGCCATATTTTCACCTTTCAAGGGTCAGAAAACGTACATAAGCATGCAGCATTATTGTAATATACATTTCATAGTCTACAGTCAATATACTTTATGGTTGCCGCTTGTCTGCGCAGTAGAGGAGAGAAAATGAGAGCAATGGGAGCAAGCATAAGTATCGACTGATGAATTACAACTGTTTTATATTTAAAATTTTGAAGGTTCGTAGCTCGGGCACAAAATCGCTGTTCCTCCTCAACTTTCAGTAGTTTTATTCAATTTCCCCAGAGAAATGCTGGGGAACTATCCCAAATCAAACCACGACCAATTCCTTCCACATTCTCGCAATTTTCTTCACTAATCGCCCTATCACTTTACGAACTTCTTTTTTATTCGCATAGTGGGCTGTGTAGTCCAGCTGGGTCCACTCGACACGTCGGCCACTGTTTTGGACTATTGTGCCTGCCCCGGGTGATTATGATGATGGAGAATTTGGTGGAATGAAGATTGGCAGGGGAAACCGAAGTACTCGGAGAAAAACCTGCCCCAGCGCCACTTTGTCCACCACAAATCCCATTTGACCAGACCCGGGCCGCCGCGGTGGGAAGCCAGTAACTAACCGCTTGAGCTATGGCGCGGCCTTGCAAACGGTTTGAGTTATAGTTTGAGTTAGTCAGAAGGACGTTAAAGAAACCGTGTATAAAACATTAATTGAATGTATAGGCAATTAAATAATAAATAAGCGGATAAGCAATGAGAGTGTAGCTATTAATCCATTGGGAAGTGTTAGCCGTTAATTATTTGTTGGTTAATTGATCCGGAATCGTGTGGGATTTTTATTGTTAGATCAAAGGCCTGTGACTGGCTTTTACCTCTCTCGTTTGGCTGTTCGGATGTATGCAGGGTGTAATCACTCTGGACTTCCTACAATCGATCTGTATAATACATTCCGCCTACTATGGGGCCGAGTATGGGCCACACGGTAGCTTAGTCTGTCAGGCACTATGCTACAAGCCGGAAGGTCGCGGGTTCTATTCCTGATGAGGTCATTGGATTTTTCAATTAACCTAATCCTTCCAGCAGCACTGTGGCCCTTGGATCAACTCAGTCTCTAACAGAAATAAGCACCAGGAATCTTCCTGATGGTAAAGGGCGGTCGGCCCATAAGGCTGACATCCTCACCGCCATCTGTGAACTGAATGTCTAGCAAATGTGGGAGCTTCAACGTCTGGGTATCCTATGGACCTCCACGGCCGGTTACAGGGATGGTTTTACCTCTTATTTACAGAAACGAGGGTGATTCAGTACCGTTTAGTGATGTAGACCATTACGTCATCGTTATAAATTTGCTGGATTTTCAACATACTTCCGGTATACGCACGCCGAAGGGAGCTTCAAGCACATTTACACAGGAATGTTGCCTACACTACTCATTATACACGCTAGTGAGTAGAGTAGAGAATAAGTTCGCAGGAGTAGACTCGGTCGGTTACATGCACGGCTGTCTGTAAGCAGTCACCACAAAATAAAAGGACTGTACCTGAAATGTATCTGAAAGCTGGATTCGCCACTCAAGGCCAACAGTGGTAACAATCGCAACCACTATTCATCGTCAAGGCCACGGACTGAAGAACCGAGGAATCTGATTTCGATTCCCGATAAGGACAAGAAATCTTTCTCTTCTCTGCAGCTTCCTAACCGTCTCTGGAGCATATCCAGCCTTTTTTCCAAAGGATACAAAGAATTATTTCTCTGGCGGTAAAGCGGCCGGTTGTTGAAGCCTACACTGCCCTCCGTCTAATGATAAGGTGAAGCATAAGTGGAACCATATCGCCACTCCGTCATACGTCTTCAGTGCTCAATGTTTAAACAAGTAGATTTTCATTGATCAGTATCAGCTCACTTTTGTTCTCGCCGAGCTGGTTCGAATAGCGGTAATATTCCGGACTCCTGTTCGGGAGCTGCTACCATCTAGTCTTAGCCAAGACAGTGCTTTTCTTCAGCCATTCTAGGCAAATGAAGCCATAGTACCTCGAACAGGTTACGATTACTTCCATCCAAAAGGTGAAGTTTTCCCTGTGCTTAATTAGTTAAGCACTATACCATGAAGGCACACGATTACGTGGGAGTGGAGGTACATCGCCAACTTTCTTGACCGCAGCACTAGATGGAGGTGAGTGGTCAGCTTTACCCCGAGAGAAAGAGCCCTTGAATGAAAGACTAGGTGGGCCCCAAAGTCATTCTGGATTCTGTTGAAGAGAAAAACCTAGCACTGCCGGGAATCGAACCCGGACCATCCAGACCGTATTCCGTCGCTATACTGACTGGGCTACCCCGACTACCATTTCCTACCAAAACCTTATTGATTCATCATTCATCTCCATTTCTTCCATTCGGGGCTACGTACACTAACGACAAAGGAATTGTTTGTCTCTTTCGGATTGCGCTCCTCAACTACTTCCCCTTTGAAATTAATTGTGAGATGATCTGGTGCTGCCTGGAGGCGAAACAGCTCAAGAGAGCGCTTCTACTGACGAGAAATAGACAAACGACGGCCAACTTGAAATCGGCCACATCATCGCTGTTCGATTTCAGTACATAGTACACTTTCTCGTCTGCCGTTTGAAAATATAAACACTGGAATATACAAAACTATGATTTTGGGGTGTGAAACTTGGTCTCTGACATTAAGGTAGGAACATAGATTGAGAGTGTTTGAGAACATGGCGCTGAGGAATATAGCAGGATCGAAGGGAGTTGAGGTGACAGGAGGTTGGAGAAAAGTGCATAATGAGTAGCTTCATAACTTGTACTCTTCTCCAAGTATAATTAGAATCATGCCAAGAAGGATGAGATGGTCAGGGCATGTAGTATGCAAGGCAGCGAAGAGAAATACATATAGAATTTTTGCGAGAAAGCCAGAAGGAAAGGGACCGCTGGTAAGACCTAGATATAGATGTGAGGATAATATTGCAACGGATCTTAGAGAGATAGGAGGGGTGGTATGGACTGGATCAATCAGGGTCAGGGTGGCGACCTGTGGAGGGCTCTTGTGAACACGGTGATGAACCTTCAAGAAAGACTCAGTTATTTAGTTAGTTAGTTGACTTAACATGGAAACCAAAGAAAACATATGAACAAACTATGTTGGAAACTATAATAGTTCTTTTTAAGCAGGTTGTTCAGATGTATTGATGTATGAACATCAGACGTATGCTACTTGTGCAGTTGGGAAAAGAATGAAACCATGCCCCAAACTGTTAAATTTGCAGGAAGGAAACCGCACGTCAACATGGCTTCACCTTGAAACGTCGTGGAACACTTCGTCCGAGTGCCCGCACATGTTATCAGTGTGGAGCTGGGTTTAACCGTCAAGGTCCTTTGCAACACAACGTTCTCTCTGCGGTGCGAACAAAATCATCACCAAAAGACACAAAGATGCTAGTAAAAAAAAAAAAGAAGAAAAGAAATACGTTTTAAATACTGCAACAGCAAACGGCTTGGGGAAGTCCAGGGTTCCCAAGTACAGTACGTACGCAGAACATCCGAATTGCCAATTAACCGAATAATGGTAGCTAAGGAATGCATTCTTCTACAGAAACATCATTGTTGGACTTTTTTTTTTCAAATATAAAGTGTTTGAAATTTTTAATTTAAAATTTCATTGATTAATTTTTATGTTTAGCCTGTTTTAAAAAGTGTTCCAGTTTTCATTATTATACCAGTACAGTGTATTATAATGCTGTCACTTTTTAGGAGTGTAACTAAAGACGGGGTATGGATTAGTGAATGGATTTATCTCCCAGTTCTACACACCACTCGGAACTACAAGTAATTAGAGCGCAATCGCCAATCTCCACACTTTACAAATCACAACACCCGCCAAATCTTTTCCAGCCTTCTGTGTTTTAAATCTCCGTTTCCTGCCAACGGCTTCTACAGTCGACATTCTTCAGCTTCCCGTGATCGGGCCCTTCCTGCAAATTCGGAACTCGACTACCGATTCTCAACTGCCTACTGAAGACTGACAACTGAACTCGTCAAAGTCAAAGTTACTTTACGACTGGAGGTTTACCGCCAATCAGTTAATCCTGGCGTCAACCCCTTGAGACTCAAGATCAGAGATTTTTTAAGTGAGCACTTGCGGTCATAGTTCTTATGTGTAACATTCTCTCTGATAAGAGGAACACTCACGTGTTTGACAGGAGCGTTGTGAAAATCTCTGCTTTGTGAGTAAATTACCTGACGGTTTTATCCGCCATTAAACACAAGTGCTGATGTGTACTCGGATCACTGCAAGCTTACAAGTGCACGCTTCGACATTTGAAATTGAGACGAATATCTGTCAACAGTGCTACATTCTTCCGACCTATATCGGGCCTGTTACGTTGCACGCTGACGCGTCCAGTGACTCTTGTTCGGCAATTCTGAACATGTGAATCCATTTGCAGACTGTTCGCTTGGACAGGTCTCTGCTGCCTTATTATGTCGATATTCTGCGAAGAATTTCCGCACCCCTTACACCTCCAGCCCACAGAAAAATCAAATCACTGCACGCTGCTCGTCCTTAGTCATGTGATAAGCGGAGCGGCCATTTTGACGCCACTAGTGGTGGAGACAACTGAATGGCGAAGGTCAAGTAAATCACCGCAACAGTAGGAAGGTTCCGTGCTTACAGTTGCGTGCGCATTCAGCACTGGAGGCAGTCGCAAAGACAGGACATATGAATATTTTAAAGATAATTTCTTACTTACCTTAGTATAACTGTAGAATTATAATTTGTTGGCTTTCAGCGATCCACGGACTACAGCTTGGGAAACAATTACGTACATGTTTTGTCCCTCTCCACTCTTCATTGTGTCCTGCGTAAATGTAATACATTGTGGCAGTGTTTTCAAGAAACACTTGCGATAAACCCTGGACATGAACCATAACAAAGCGTTACGTTATGAGGAGTTTTGTACTTGTGCAGCAGTCGGGCCATCTTGTGTGGGCCGCGCACAAAATGGCAGCTTTGTTTCCGGAGAATAATTTCCATGTCTGCTTTCTGTAGCAAACAGCATTTCTCGTTCATTATCGCTAACCCCGACTACGCCTTATCATTAATGGGCCTTTCAAGAGCTCTGTAATCTATTGGGTTATAACGAGAGGCTTGCAGTATGTCCAAGAAAACACTTCTTGAAAATTCTGTCTTCTCTGGATATAACGCCGCATAGTCTGTTGAGAGTTAACCACTGTCTCGGAGCAACATGTCGCCTCTATCTTCAGGGTTGAAGAGTAAGCCAAAGAAGAAACCATCATGAAGCAGGCAGCACCAAAGCCAAGCCGTTCTGTTTCAACGTACTACACAGCGTTACATCCCAACTCTTCATAATTACCGCTCTGAAAGCCTGAGAATCGGAAATCACTCCTAAAATATGACACCATGTATGCTGGTAAGTGGCTACCGACGTTTTTGAGAAACCTGCTGACACCATCTTCAAGTCAGATGAAGAGATTTTATCATGCGCGCTAAAGGAAGAGATTCTGCGATTGTGGATTGGAGTCATCTGCCTCAGGAAAGGGGATAATAATGGGATTCTATGAGCATTGTAACCAATCTTTGTGTTGTGTGAAGGGCAGTAAATTTCCTGGCCAGATGAGCAACTCACAGCGTCTTACGGCATGGAAAAAAGTGTGAAACCTGTGTCCTATATTTTCTTTCGCCCGAGCTCCCTGTGTTCAGTTAATTAAGCACTACGTTGTGAAGTCGTATAGGGGAGTGGAGGTATGTCCCCACAATTTTTGGCCTTGGCACTCCCCGGCTGATTTGTCCTCGGGGAAAGAACCACAAGTACCCTCTGAATAGGAGGCAGGGTGGGCCGTCGCCATGTCCACTGAGCTATCCTGGCTGGAAGTTACTGCCCGATTTTAATCACAATTTCAACAAGCTGACGACTTCCGATAAAACTGCCCGATATACAGTTTCATAAATGAAAGACAGATTAGTGATTCTGGACTGTTTACATGGTGACAGACGGACAGATATGGCGAATTTCATAGACGTCATTTTTTTTGCAACTTGTCGGTGCATCGAACAAGAGCCAACGAGGAATTAAAAAAAGCACGAACACTTCTTTCGGAGGAACATCTCCGTATTCATACTCAAAAGACTCGTGACCGTTTCCAGTTTTGTACTTGTTGGATGTGACACCGGATAGTCTGGTACATGTTTCACTGGCGTCACATCTTCTCAGTCTGGAAGCGTATCAACTTGCTACAGTACTTAGATCGTTGCCCTTCCAGTTTTCCAATCACTCTGGCCTAAATGCCAGGCGCATCTCCGCCTCGTTAATTCTGCTCCTCGACTTAATTACGTCACGTCTACTGTTTGCAGTTCCGTCTCCCATCAAGTGAGAATTAAAATGCACTTGACAGCTTCTTTAACTGTTCCCCCTCCTCCTTCATTTCCCTTGCTGTCAGCCTCCATTCTATATCAACCTTTCTCAACCGGGGTTCCCCGGAACCCCAGGGTTCCACGAAAGTTCGTTAGGGGTTCTGCGAGAGGTCGTGAAAGAAAATATACTTCCTTTCTTTCTCATGGAGCTGATATTCTGGAGGAGCCGCCAATTCTTCAGCTACTCAAGAACTGCCCAACATTTTATGGAACCCGAAGGTTCATTATCGTGTTCACAAGAACCCTCCACTGGTCCCTATCCTGAGCCTGAGCCAGATCAATCCAATTCATACCATCCTATCTCTCTAAGATCCATTTTAATATTGTCCACACACCTACGCATTTGTCTTCCCAGTGGTCTCTTTCATTCTGGCTTTCCAAACAATATCCTACATGCATTCCTCTTCTCTCCCATTCGTGCTAAATGGTGTGCCAACCTCATCCTCCTCGACTTGATCACTCTAATTATACTTGAAGAAGAGTACATGTTATTAAGCTCCTCATTATGCAGTTTTCTCCAACCTCCTGTCACTTCATCTCTCTTCGGTCCATATATTCCCCTTAACACCCTGTTCTCAAACACCCTCAGTCTGTGTTCCTCCCTTCATGTCAGAGACAAAGTTTGACACCCGTACAGAACCACAGGCAAAATTATAGTTTTGTATATTCTAATTTTTATGATTTTGGACAGCAGACGAGAGGACAAAAGATTCTGGACTGAATTACCAGAGTTCAATCGCCTCTTAATTTCCTTCTGAATAAGGTTTCGATTGAGAGAAAATATATACATAAAAATAAACATCGTGTTTTCACGTTCACGCTTATGTGTGCTTATTTTAAGAATGGTCACTAAGTTTATCTATTTCCCATATTTGGAGTTTACAACTTATATCAAAAAATAATACTAGCTTATTAACTTTTTTAATCGTTAAAATTTTCTATGGTTATTCAGCATTTAAAAGAGTTATCTTATCGTTTCAGTTGTCTTAATATTGTAGCATAATAACAATTAATGTTTCATATTATATTTCAGCATCCTATTGCATTGTGGCATCATTTTTAGATCCTAAGTATGCCGTCTATAATGCAACTACAACCTTATATAAAAGACACTAAAAATATATTTAATACACTAAAAGTGCTTGTTAAATACTTTAAAGTGTAATGAAACTTAAACATTCATTCCTTGCTGCAACAACATCTGGATCATCATCATCAGCCAACATTTTTTTTATTGGGGAGACCACTGTACTGTACGCTTTGTCTTCTGTGCCCTTAGGCACATAGTTGTTTTTGTTGTTAATTTCTATCGTAGAATACTTCCATTGTATCTTTTCTGGCGGCTATTTCACTGTTTTTATGTCATTTAGTTTGTTGTGTATGCTTTTAGTGTTGTCTTAATTGCAAACAGGTTCACCAAAATTGAAATAAATTGTTCATTGTACACGCTTTCATTCATTCGTAGTAACTTGTATTAGAGGGTGGAGCGCATGCAGACAGGCATGAGTGGGAAACCGGTATTTGCTGGTTGGCAACATTGTCACGGAGGAATACTGCTCGTGCTTGCTGTAAACATTACATAATGTGGATTTTTAAGGTTAGAAAGCCTGTGAAGATTTCATATTCTTTATTTGCGATTTTCTCATTTAGTTATACATTGGGCCGCGCCATAGCTCAAGCGGTTAGTCGCTGGCTTTCCACCGCGGCGGCCCGTGTTCGATCCCGGGTCTTGTCAAGTGGGATTTGTGGTGGACAAAGTGGCGCTGGGGCAGGTTTTCTACGAGTACTTCGGTTTCCCCTGTCAATCTTCGTTCCACCAACTGCTCCACAATCACCCTCATCTATCATCTGGGGCTGGTACAATAGGCCAGAAGTGGCCGCAGTACAAGGGACTTAGTCCCACCCCACTAACAATAATAAAAAAAATGTATTATGCCTTTTTATGTTTTATTAACCGTGGTGATTTACAGAAATGTCTGACGGCCCCATATGGCGATTTCTGAAGAGAATTCGTGTGGTAAAAGAGGTGGGACCTTAGTCCTAGGCATACAGGCGATTCTGACGAGGTTAGTGAAGAAGAACCACAAGCTTCCACAAATTTTGCTGCACTAATGCAACAGCGGACACAAAAAGCTACCTATCAATGGGCTTTACGTAGACTGGTAATTCAAACTGTGCTGTAACTTTCTGCCCGTCTGTGACAAACGGCTTAGAAATGTAGCAATGGCTCCAGTAAAATTGAAACGACACTTAACAGCCACATGACTAGTAAAAGTGCTAATTATTTTAAACGGCTATTGAAGTCTTAAAGCAAACAGAGTCAAGTTTTCGTTAGTAAAGTCACAGTCAGTGAAAAGGCTCAGGACGCAAGCTGTTTAGTAGTAGAACTTAATGCCCAGAAAAGGAAAAGCCACACGGTTTGCGAGAACGTAATAATGACAACACGTGCAATTATAGCAGGTCAAATGCTGGGACCGCTGCAGCACAAGAAATTGAAAATGTTCCACTTTGAAACATGTCACATGATTCTGAAGAGGTTTTGTGTGATAAACTGAAAAATAACCGTTTCTGTCTCCAGATTGATGTGTCAAGAGATTTCTCAAATAAAAGTGAGGCTGTGAGGTTATCAGCCTTATGCCCCGGTCTCTCTTTACCCCCATAAAGAATCCTGTAACCCATTTATAATAATTTTTATGCAGTGGTTCCTTGAGACTTGAAAATTCTTTCAAGATTGAGAAAGACTGCTCTATAGGGAATTTAAAGTTATCTTTGTGCTTATATTTAGTATCACGATATGAAGTAGTATGGGTGAGTGGAGATATAGCTCCACACATTCTTAACTTGGACACCAGGTGGAAATGAGTAGTGACCTCCAAACCACAGTCGTTTTAACCACTCCGATATCGGACCGAATGCTAGGATGGTCCCAGAGTCAATCTAGAGGCTGTAGGAGAATGAAGAATGTCTGCTTCTCTCGAGAATCAAACCCAGTTCCCCGGCCCTGCAACCGGCAGTGCAATCACCAACAGAGATAGTCCTAATTAGAACTCCATAGAGCGTAATTCTTCTTCGATGTCTCAGTCGCTCTGCAGGTCAATACGGCTGCTTATGTGGGACGGGAAAGATCATTGCCATGTTCACAAGACCTCACAATGGGATTCCATCCGAAGCAAACTAAATCTAATCCACACTCTCACATCTGCATATCCAGCAACAGGAGAGCCGAGTAATCTGGGTTCGATTCCCGTAGACGGCACGATATTTACCTCCTTTCCATTGCTTCTACAACCCATGAAGCCTCAAATCCAATGGGGCCTGTGTTTAAAGGGGCCCGAGTTCACCAGCCAGCCAAGAATACTTGGAGTCATACCTACACTTCCCCTTATATCCTGATTGCATGGCGCTTAGTTAAGCTCAGGGACAACTTCACGTTTTCAACATAATCCTATGAGTGGACTGGATTAATCTGGCTCAAGGTAGAGCCTTCGTGTTCCATAAAATGCTGGAAAATTCTTGAGTAGCTCAGCGACTGATGTCTTCTCAAGAAGGACCCAGCTTCATGGAGTTAGTTCGATATTTAGTCATAGTTCAGGCGGTTAGTCACAGCTGTGTAATTCTAAGAGACCGCTTTACAAATTTATTTGTGCATTAAAATCGCGTTTTCCTTTTTAATGGCGCGATTTTTTAAAATAAAACAAAAGAAATTTAGGTTTCATGCGAACCATACCAAACTCATGGGCATTTTATGAAAAACATGCAGAGTTTTAAAATGCTATGTTAGGTTGCTAAAAATAGTTACCATTGTGTCAAATATATTTATCAGATCTAAAAAATATAGTATGTATAAGAGGGAGGAGCCGGGATACCTCTGGACGGCCAGGGTTCGATTCTAAACAGCGTAAGAATTTTCTTTTCTCCACTTCATCCAGACTGGCTCTGAGGCCTACCCAGCCTTCTACGTGTATACAATGCTTACTGGGTGCCCTGGCCCCTATGATAAAGGGGCGAAGCGTGAAGCTAACCACTCTCCTCCATGTAGTGCAGAGGTAAAAAAAGTGGAGCTATGATTCCACCCCCCCCCCATACGTTTTAATATCATAGTGCTTAACTAATTAAGCACGGAGAGAACTTAACCTTTTTTCACGTTTTATAGAGGAGGGGCGCGGTGATATGAGTCGGTGTTGAATCGCATTTAGTGCAGTAAGAGAAATAGCTCGTGGACGACTCTATTTATTGCGATCGTGTTTGTTTACGGTATTTTGTTTCTGTCGTTCATGAATGGCTAACTTTTGCTATTGCCGCTTTTAACAAGTTGCCTTTGTTGTGCTGTTTGATTTCTGGTCTAGTTTTTGGCTGATCTCCTATCAGTTTGACCACCACGTGTGACCTTTCACTAAACAATGACCTTCTTTCCACCCTTTGATTTCATGAGCCATCAACCCTATAAAATACTCTGATTATTTTACGTACCACCAACTTTGACACTAAAAAAATCCGCATTTTGTTCACGCAGTGTGTTTATGTGTTTCGATGAAAAACACAGATTATTTCTCTAAACCGTATTAACTAGAGATCCAGTTGTGCGAATTGAACATTTTAATGTAATTTATGTAACAATCTGAAGGAGGGAAAGGATGGATATTGTCACGTGTATCAATAGCTAAGACGTGGGTTTGAATTGTGAATCGGTTTATTCGATCTTCACTGGTCGTAACTACAATTAGTTCTTACACTCTAACTATAGCACATAAATTCTTCAATGTCTGTTAACACTTCACAGCTGACTTCTCACGGCTTCTTTCCGAGACGGCTTCGTGTCCCTGACTCACGGCTTCTCTGCTATGACTGACTGCAAACGACCTTCACTGTCCCCTATAAACTTTCTGCACGGACCCCATGGAAACGCCTATTATTGTAGACGTGTTTATAGTTCTGTTGCTTAGCACTGGTCGTTGAACGGACCACAATGAAAACACTCCTGTTGTCAGAATTGTTGCGTAACCTAGCAAAGGACTGTTTACGAAGAATCTTCCTTCGCGGGAACTTGTATACCAACCCGTTGCCTAGTAATGGCTGTACATGTAACAATATTTTGAGTACCTAGGAACAGATGGCAGGATAATATTAAAATAAAAATTTCTGGAGAGAACTAATAGCCTGTATTCCTTTGATAAGACACGGGCCGCATAGAAAACACCGCTTCCAAAAATTTCCACAATACCGTCTTAACCAAGCCGTTGCCTAGCAGTGGAAAGGGAATACACTTATTTGACACAGACTGTTGGAAGGGGTTTACGAAGTACCACACTAAGATAGTCTCACGTGCATGATATGTGTAAAGATAAAGATAAAGATTGGTTCAGGCATCCAAAAGTTAATAGGAGAGGATTCACAGACACACCGATAGCATGGTTATCGCATAATCCTTCTTTCATTTTTCAAAATAAGGAAAATGAGCTAATAAATCTTAAATGGAAAGAATGGAGTGGTATGCACTGGATTAATCTGGCTCGGGATATGAACTAATGGTGGCGTCTTGTGAAAGCAGTAATTAATCCTCAGTTTCCACATAAGGTGAAGAATTTATGGAGCAACTGAGGAACTATCAGCATCTTTTTAAGGAACCTGCTGTATAGAGTGAGCCAGACACTTCTCCCTCTTTCCAATTTGAAGCACAGCCAGAGATCATGTGACCGTCCTCGAAGGGTCACTATAAAGTAACGCGCTTGCCCTACTACTGGCCTACCCTGTATACATAATCGCTAAATCCCTCTGTCTGTCAGTATGTCCGTCAGTAGCACCCTCTTTCCTTCAAACCCGCGTCTAGAAATTTAGATATTGGAAAAACGCGCTACTTCTGGAGAGAAAACTTCTGAAAATTTCTTAATTTTGTTGCTACGTGCATGGAATAGAGTCCAGCTCAACTTACTTTTCTGTTACTTCGCCCGCAAGAAAAGCAGTGGGGTCCTGAGATCATAAACTTCGCAACTTTCATAGTAATCATGTTAACGAGATGACAGAGACGCAGCACATGCGTTGAGAAACACTGCTTTAGCCCTTCGAAGCATAAAGTTCATCTAAATAGTATTTAAAAACCAGTTCCTACCTTTCAGAAAGCACAAAAATTTTCTCTTACAAATGTCATTTAGTTAATACTTTCGCTGTTGACAATGATAAAGATATTAACTGCACAGTATAAATGCACTGCGTGGACAGAAGACAGAGTCTTGTAATGATAAAGCAGGCTGTAATTAAATTCTGTGGAGGACTTTTCTTTTGTAATGTTGACTACTCAAGGTGTAACGCACGCTCGAGATGTTTCAGACGAAGTTTACAATGGGTCATTAAGGCCCAAGTACGACGGGAGTAATTCTCACCCAACCATAAGAAGAAAGAAAAGATATATTAATTTCAGGATCTGAAATGGAAAAGGAACTATTTCATCGGTCTGGTACAGCGCATGCGTCGCTACTATTGTCTGTCTCTTTGGTACATATTTACAGAGTGTTCTTCAAAGATGTGTCCAAATATGGAACAACGGGCAGGAGACATAAAAAATTCCGACGCTACCTCTGGTACACGGCTTGTTGTTAACAAGCGACCTTATTACTGTTTTAATTACAGTCTCGATTTGTTCTTCTGTTGACGAGACTCGAAATTGGATACTGAAATAATGAAGTGAGCATATGAACAGAGGACTCTGGTGACGCTGAGAGGAACTACTGGGCTGCTGTCCTTATTACGCAATTTTAAAGTCATCTCCTGCTATAAATTAACACCACGGTATAAAAACGTATGGAGAGGAATGAGGGAGAGCTCCAAGCATTCTTAACCTTGACACTAGACGGAGGTGAGTTGTCAGCTTCTTGCCTCGGCCGCTCTAACCCACAGAAAATTTCGGTAATTACTGGATAATGGACTCGATGATGACCTATTGCCGGCTTGAACGTCGTGGAAAAGAGAAAAGTTTCTGTTTCGTCCTCAGCGGAACAGACCAGTCCAGGAGAAGCTGACAGTTGCACAGCTTGTTATGAAATTCCATACCTTTTATGAAAACCTAAATTTGTAAGAACGTTTAGAAATCACTAGTCCCTGTTACTTGCCCTGTCAACATTTGCAACATAACTAGTTAAATAACTCGATTGAGCTAGGATCTTTTTCGGAAGCCAACAGTTCGTCACCGTACTCAAAATATTACGAGTATTTACAGAATCCGAAATTTCATTACCGTGTATGATTTGAAGTTATGGCGAGTTATATCGTTCTATCTTCTGAGACATAACGCCGTGTAGTCCGTTGAAAGTCAACCGTTATTTCTTGATATCGACTCAATTTTCAGAGTTGAAGAATAAGCCAAACAAGAAACCAGCATCAACCAGATCAGCTGACTTCCAGCGGTCTGCAAGGCGTTATATCCTTCCTTCGTTACAGAGCTCACAAGAGCCCGTCACTGGTTCTGAGCCAGATGAGCCCAATCCACAACCTTACTTCCTGTTACCTTGAGTTCTCTTTTGAAATTGTCCTCACATCTAGGTGTAAGTCTTTTTGGTGATTTTGGCCTTCACATTATATGATCACGGTAATGAGCCTTCGGGTTCCATAAGATCCGAATTTCTGGAATAACTTTTCGAGTAGCGTTGGGCTTCATGGTGCCAATTCATTAGTTAGGTTTACATGCGAGGGTGCCCAAGTTAAACACATTGCGTACCTAAGAACAAAAGCCATGTACGTATATGGGAAGGCGGACATCCAGTTTAACTCTAACCGGATTAATAAGGATTTACTGCGTTCTTATGCCGTCTTCACAATGAAGTTGCAAGAATGCTTCTACTAGCTTGGCCATGCCTGTCCGTCCGCATGTAACGACTGAACGAGTTTAATCACATTTGATACTGAGGAGATTTACTGTCACTTGTCCCGTGTTTCAGTTTTAGCCAAAATGAGACACAGGTAGCGGCCACTTTACGTGAAGGCCCAGGCTCGTTTCTGCATGAATCTCGGGCCTAACTCGCCAGATACTTAACGGAGTGAGAGAAGTTCTGAACGGAAGCTGTAGAGAAAAATGAAACACCCATTTCATACCCAGTACACCATCTCCGGAAGTTACATGGTCCTCGTTATAATTAAGCAAAAGTAAGCGAAACGACTCGGCAGAATTACATGTATTTCCCAGCGCGTATATTTCCTAAATTGACAGATATGAGTTTCTTGCAGTGGTGACTAAAATGTAGCACTGTGTAGTCTAGCAGAAGTCCACCGACGTTTCGGTGTCTTCATCTTCAGGCTCCAAAAGTAAGCCAAGGAAGTAACCATCAACAAGAAGCAAGTAATGCTGCTGTGGTTTCCGTTTGGTCCTTGCTTTTTTTTTTTTGTTGCCGGTGGGGTGGGACTAAATCCCTTGTACTGTGGCCACTTCTGGCCTATTGTACCAGCCCCAGATGATAGGCGAGGGTGATTGTGGAGCAATTGGTGGAATGAAGATTGGCAAGGGAAACCGAAGTACTCGGAGAAAACCTGCTCCAGCGCCACTTTGTCCAACACAAATCCCACTTGACCAGACCCGGGATCGAACCCGGGCCGACGCGTTGGGAAGCCAGCGACTAACCGCTTGAGTTATGGCGCGCTGGTTCTTGCTTGACTCATACTTCGACCTTGAAGATGGAGACAGTACGTTCTTCCGAAACGTCGGTGACATTCTAATGGACTACACGGCGCCACATCCAAGAAGATAGTACTCTTCAATTTCGGATATAGAGAGTCTTTTCGGTGCTTTGAATGTGTTACCCACCTCCATCTTCAGGGTAAAAGTGAGAGACTAAGCCAGTGTTCATATACTTATGTTTTGGTCCAACAGACTGCCAGTTTGATAAAATTCCCTTGCTCTTGGCCCAGACAGCTCAGCAGTCACCTCCCCCCCCCCAACTCTTCAATGGTTCTTTCTTGCCAGAACCTATACAGTGACAGTGATCGTGCAAGGGCCAAGGAGCAAAATTAGCATAAATAATGAACCACCGTAATGTCCTGAAACCAATCATGTCGTAACTGGTTTTACTTTAAATTTGATAGCACTTTTTATTGAAGTCAAATATATGTAGAATTAAAAGAAAAATTAAAGAAAATTAAGTTGTAAAAGCGATACATAATTAAATGTCTGATGGATATGTAAGGACAGAGGAGGGAAAGAGAGTTTTGGAAGTAACGTGTTACGGTTGTTAGCCTTCATGCAGTGGGCAGCCATGCACAGCTGCTGGCCTGCCGGCCGGTTCTCCTGCAGTGCGCGTGCGTGTGTCAGCTAGCGCCATCCAAGTCAGCGGAGGAACTAGAAATATTCCAACCACGTTCCAGCAGCTGGCACGCCATTCTGCGCCAACAGCCGGTTGCGGAATTTTGCCAGAATTAAAACAAACGATGATTTTCCGCTCTTTGCGACAATTTAATTTTCGTTATAGGTTATTTAACGACTCTTTCCGTATCGACACCGGAAGTGCAATGCGTTTATTCTCCGCAGTGTGAAAATCGGCTCTGCTACCCTCGTGCAACAAGAAACGGGAGCTCTTACCATGGTCAGGGTGCGAAGCTGGCAACTCACCTCCAGCTAAGGCCAAGAATGAAAATGCGTGGAGCTGTACCTCCACTCTCTCATACGTCTACATGGCGCAGTGCTTAATTAAGCATACAAACAACTTTACAGTTAAATTAATTAGCCTAAGATTTGGGGATTTCACGGCCGTGACTGTGAAGAATGCCATCTTCTGGGTTGTGACTCCGTGTAGATATTGTGTGAACCGACGTTTGGGAGGAATATATCTGCTCCATCTTCAGAGTAGAAAAATCCGAGAGCGAGGAACCAGCGTGAGCAGGTGGCTGAACTTTGTATATAATTTATAAGCAATATAAAGATATTACCAATACACACAAACAACCGGCCTCCAGTATTTTCAAATTATAGTCAATTAAGTTTTACTAAGTAACTTTCCCAGAATATTCTGCGCTTTACCTAATCAAATATTCGCCATCCACTGCGAAACGACGCACACTTTGGAAACCACTTCGTTAGAAGTGGTTATGATCTCGTCCACCTGGGTACAGGCCAGCTCCCCTCCCTCCTTACACCTGATAACGGAAGCATAACCGGTACCCGAAACGTTCTGTATTTTAACCCGCTCCCCAGACAATATATACCTTCTATCCTGTGGGTACCGGGAACACCCTCCACGGGGATAAAGAGGTTGGAGAGTGAAGCTGAGCGCTCAACTCTATTTTGTCCTGAGGTCAGGAATGATGGAGCTATACCTCCACTCCCAAATTCGTGGTGATTAATTAAGCACAGTAACAACTTTACTTTATTATACAATGGAAAATATCCGACATAAAATTTGTGTTGCTAGTTGGAGGTTTGCCTGTAGGGACTGAGAAAAACAAAGAAAAACCTCAGGAAAGTCAGTCTCCATATTGAAAATGGAACCCGAACCACTGTAATCCGGGGCAGGTGTGCTCTCTGCACGTTAATAGCCGCTTTATGAGTAATGTTATAGTTCCATGCGGTGAACCGATACCAGTGCAGACATAACCTCAACTGTAGACGTCACAAACAATGGTTTAAGCCGTTACAAAGTTTGTGGGCTCAATTCGTGTGTCTTTGTGCGAAGTGGCTGTAATAATACAACATTGTCGCTCCGTGGTACATGCATTCAGTGAAGGGGTTATTCAGCTCATGAAGAAACTGGACGTTTATACTCGTTATAAAGACCGGATTATAGGTTTGTATGAACCATTTATATTAATTGTGTACACCTGTTATTTGTTTGCCAAATTCCAGTAGAATAATCCTCTGCATATTATAACGTGTATAGCTAGGCAACGGCGCGATAAACATCTCGCTTAAGCGCCCTCACAAATAGAACGGATGTTTACAGCTCGTTGGTAGGCAATAGTCATCGCGCCAATGGGCTAGCGAGATGGCTATCACGTGACTGGCTTTCTATGGACTCTGTGTTGCGACCGTTGCTATGCAGTGGTTCGGTAAAAGCGTTACAACAATATAGGCTGTGCTTTCTGTGTGATTCAGTGTGAATGTTATAGTTTCTGTGTTGAGAACCGTTGCCAGAAGACGACTAGTGAAGACTGGGAATCCTAGTGCGGGTGCAGCTGTGAACTGGAAAGTGTGTAAATCAGCGTTAGCGCTGTATCGACTCTATTGAGTGTGATTGAGGGAGATTGCAATCAAGATACTAACAAATCCAGTTATCCAAACTAGAACCCGTCATTCTCGTCACGCGTACCACCCTACATGTCACAATATAAAAGTTTTGTTAAGCGCGAGATTTCAATGGACCTAAGCCTTCCAGCTGCACTATGGCCCTGTTTCGACTCAGCCTCTGACAGAAATGAGTCCCAGGCAACTTCGTGGGGGTAAAGGGCGGCCGGCGCGTAAGGCTGGCAACCTCACCGCCATCTGTACTCCGATTGTATACAAAACGTGGGAGCCTCGACGTCTCACCACCATATGGGCTTCCACGGCATATTAACATTTTACAGTTTATAATTCTTCGAAAATTTATTATTTTAGAGGGGTGAAACGTTTTTGGGGGGGGGTTATGGTTTCTGCAGATATTTTGTTTACTTAAATAGCGTTCCTAAACAGTGAAAGTATAATAATTTGAAGGTTCTTTCCCGTATCGTGAATTTTATTGGCAATCTCTTTTTATTTCCGTAAGGGTGAACGAATTTCATAACCCGAAAATCCCAAATGTGCAGACAATAATTTGACGCTACTTTCGGACTTCACTGCTCTGTCGGTGTCCGCGCTGACCAGCGGAGTTACTTCGTGTTGCATTCAGCAACTTCCTGTCTCGCTCTGTTACACAAAAGTCTGCGTCTGTTGCTCGCAATTAGAGATCACCTTCACAAGGTGAGGAGGTGCGCAGTTTGAAAATTACATGAAATCAATAAGGAGTTTTTATAAATGGTAATATTTTGCCTTGCTTAATTAAGTACTATGCCATTAAGACACGCGAGTGATTGGAGGTATGGCTCCACCATTTTTGGCCTTGTCACAACATGGCGGTGAGTGATCAGCTTCATTCCTCGGCCGCCTTACCCCCGGTGAAATCTCCCCCAGTCGCCAGTAAATAGGAGGTTCGTTTGGCCCCATGGCCGGCCTGTGCGCTATGCAGAAAAATATCTCGTTCCTCCCGGGAATATAATCCCGGTAGTCCAGCCCATAGGCCGTCACTACGCCAACTGAGCTATCCCGATTCTTTAAAGGATCTCCATTCCCAGATTAAAACAATATAACTGACGTTAGACTGTGATTGGTCTTCTGGGATATGACGTAATGAATTGTGCCAGATTACTGACGTTTCGGTGGTACATATTTCTCCATCTACCAGATTCTGTGCCTCCTACCAGTACATGGCATCACATCCCATAATATAGGTCTTATTTATATATTTGCTTATTAAAATAAAAGCTGATTCAATTTAAGAGGGAATTTATTAAAAAATAACTTCTTTAATATATCTAACCTTATTAGAATGAAAAGTGCTGTTAAAGACAGCTACATATATACTCAAAATCGAAAATTTTCACTCTATAACCAGTCAAGTGCCGAATTACAGACCGGGAATGTTTTACTGTGCTGCCTGATAGCGGTTGTCGTACACGTCGAGGCGGGGGCGGCGATGCATAAGTTTAGAGTATCTGATTAAAGTCGTTATCCTGTAACCAGCCAAGTACCGCGTCTGAGACCAAGTCCCCAGCTTAAAGACCGAGGATGTGATAATGTGCTGCGTGATCAGGGGTATCGCACATTTGAGGGAGTGGAGCAATTGTGGAATGATGATCAGCCGGGAAAAATCGAAGGAGCTGGAGGTAAAACCTGCGCCAATATCATTCCTTCCATTACGAATCTGATATAAAATCACTCTGGTGAGAACTCGGACTTCGACGGTGAGAAACCGACGTCTAATATTCTGAGATAATTTACAGTATCTTAGTTGAGGGTCTATGCTACAAGCCGGATGGTCGCGGGTTCAAGTCCCAATGGGGTCATTGGATTTTATCAATTGACCTAATCCTTCCAGCGCACTATGACCCTGGGGTTCACTGAGCCTCTAACAGAAATGAGTACCAGGAATTAATTAAATAATTTTCCTGGGGATTAAAGCGCGGCCGGCGAGTAAGGCTGACAACCTTACCGCCATCTATGAGCCGATTGTCTAGAACTAGATAATGTGGGACTCTTAACGTCTCACAACCCTATGGGCCTTCACGGCCTGGTACAGGGATAGCTTTACTTTTTTACTTTTTTTAGTAGACTGGGCAGAACAGCAGTGTACATTAATCAGTTCTCCTATCTTGAGCAATCTATTTCAGCGGCTGTGGGTACACTAATACCCACTCAAAGTTACCTCCTACTGCCGCCATCTTACGCTCCTATTAGTAACTTCATACTAACATATTGTAGAGTGTAGACCCGTTACTACTTAACGATCGCAAACAAACAGGTTCACATGACAACGAATCAACATGCAACAACAGAGGAACTTTTGGAAGTGATGTTTTATGTGATAGGGATAGCTTTACCTTTTATTTTTTAAGACTTTTATCATTAACATCATCACAATCATCATCATCAATATTTCCACATGACATTAGAGATAACTCTGCCCATGATCCAGGACCCATCATTCTCCGTGAAGCTGATTATTCATAATCGTCTAATGTAGCTCTGTTCTCTGCTTCCTGGTTCCTTTCCCGGCTTATTCCTCAATCCTGAAGATGGAGGCAATGATTTCCTCCGACACGTCAGCCAACTTCTACTGGGCTACACAGCTTCGCATTATACACTTATAGCCTTGTTATATAAACACCTCAAATTCATCATACGAAGTGAAAACACGTTCTTTCTTTTTGTTCGGGCAAGAGTGAAATATGCGTGCAGTAATGACTCTTCTTTTCGTGGCAAATTTGACATCCCACTGGCACCATCTGCAGCAGACGAGAAGCATTTCTGTGAAATCGCTTTTGATTAAAGCAAAGCAATTTAAATTACTCATTCTTCATGTTTAATACAAAAACGTGGAAGTTTGACAGTTAGGTTTGAGAGCCGTAGAGACGTTTAATTTGCTTTGCTTCATGCCACAGCAGCTTGATCGTCAATAACAATTACGTAATATTAACCATCTGTGTGGGCGCCTCTCACAAACCAAAGCGAAGGACGCCAATGTAGACAGGCAAGGGATGTTCATCCCTTTATACCCACGCACCAGACCGACAGAGCAAAGAGCCACCACCCCCCAAGTTGCTCAAGTTAGTTTTACAGAACTTCACCCTTACGGATATTGCAACACGTGACAATAGAATGTACTATACTGGCCATAAATTAGCCCCCATGAGATTTTGAGATAAATATCAAAATCATTAGAAATATATAAGCGTTCGGTCACACAACATACTGTGACGCATATGCTCATTGCTAGGCAACGATTTGGTAAACATATTTCCGAAGCATAAGCTCTCAACAATAGGATATTGATTGCTAGGTAACGGACCAATAAACAAGCATTATTGAAAACAGAAGACGATGTTTTCCTTGAGGTCCTTGCCGAGGAGTTATAAGAGGGTACACTCAGTCGTAGATTTGATCAGAATTAAAGGAGTACAACAGAGTACGTCGGAGTTCATTTAGAAGTCAAAATAGTTCCAGTGGAGTGTCCAGTTAGAAGCAGGTGACTGTATCAGTGATTTGTGAACTGTTGTAACCAGTTTTATAAAGGTCCAATAAATTCGATCATCATATCCAAAACCCATGTTATTAGTCACACAAACCCCGGATAAGTGACAATACGTACATACCTTCGTCAGTTGCTACATATTTCAGCAGGCATGTGGCTTCTTGAGGCCCTGACATATTTGAACATATGCACAAGAGGAATATATATCAGGTGCGTAGGCGTATGTGGGGGCATGTTACAATATTTCCATCGTAGCCTTGCGAGTCGTAGTAGGATCCCTGGGGGTATAACTGGGTCACTATAACTCTGGGGGGACATAAATATATGGATCTGAACCTCCAGGTTGGGGCTTGGACCTAAGGCCGACAACCTTGCTCTGTAAACAAAAATTATTGTTGCGAAATCCGAAGAAACCGGATGCAATTTCACAGAATCTTCTAAGGAACGCTTAAAAAAGGCATGTTTTGTCAATGACGATGATGATGATGATGATGATGAAGTAGGCCTAAGTAAATGTGCATATTTGATGCGCTGCATTAGGTGGGTCCTTGTCACCACGGCATGGCGCCTCCTCAGGTTGCGGTTGGAGGAGACAGACTTCCAGATATGGAGGGTAGCTGCGAATATATTGAATAAACAGTCGCGGTCAGCCGACAAGGGTGGGTCCTCCAGCTCGGATATGCTTGGATAAACGACCTAAGCGGAAGAAAATGGATATGAGATTTAGTACTTGGAATGTTAAATGGATCTTAGAGAGATAGGATGGGATGGTATGGATTGGACAGATCTAGCTCAGGATAGGGACCAGTGGAGGGCTCTTGTGAACACGGTAATGAACCTTCGGATTCCATAAAATGCTGGGAAATTCTTGAGTAGCTGCACAATTGGCAGCTTCTCAAGACCGAATCACCTCTGAGTGATGCACTGACTTCTAAAGAGCGCATTAAGCATTAGAATTATTCTCATATCCATCACTAGATTATTAAAATTCTTTTAAAATTGACACATGTAGAAATTACTTAACGATGAGCAGCGTGGGTAAAATTCTAAGTTAAAATGTTCGCAATACTAGGCCTGCATGCCACGCAATGTCAGCGCAGTGCTCACAGTCAGCCATCAGCATATCGCAGAAGACGCCTAGTTGCTAATACTAGAAGCCTAAGCAAGAAATACTGTGAGCATTTTAACAAAGAATTAGATCCACAGGTCTCAGGAGTTTGGCTTTTATATGTCACAATTTTGTGCAAATTTTACTGACATTTAAAGATTTGGTATTAAATAGACTAATAATTTGTAAAAGACCATCTTCTTGGTCTAGTGGTTAGAGATCCTGGTTACAGATCCAGAGGTCCCTGGTTCGATGTTCTGAGAAGTAGTGGGTTTGAAACGGGGTCCACTCAGCCTCGTGAGGATAATTGAGGAGCTACTTGAATGGAAAAGTAGCGGCTCTGGTCTAGAAAGCCGGAATTAACGATAGTGGGGATTCATTGTGCTAACCACGCGAGACCCTCTGTCCGCTAAAATCGGCACTAACTTCGCCGACAAGCGGCTGTCGCTTGGTCGGTATAGGTAGCTTGCGGACTAAAGCCACAGAGTTTGTTTTTGTTTTGTTTTTATAATAGGTAAAAGGTAAAGCTGTCTCTGTAAGAGGCCATGGAGACCCACAGGGTTTTGAGTCGGCTCACAGATGGCGTTGAGACTGTCCGTCTTACGCGCCGGCCGCCCTTTATACCCAGGAAGATTCCTGGTACTAATTTCTGTTAGAGGCTGAGTCGACCCCAGGGTCATAGTGTGGCTGGAAGGAATAGGTCAGTTGAAAAATCCAATGGCCTCATCGGGTATCGAACCCGTAACTTTCCGGCTTGTAGCAGAGTGCCTCAACCAATGACGCTACAGCGTGCCACCAATAGACGAATAATTCTAATGTTTAATAAGCACCTGACAAGCAAATTAATCAATTACGCAGAATTGCATGGTACCAGATATATGTTTATCCATAATCAAAAGTATGAATGCCTAAAGATGGCATCCATGTGCTGAAACAAGTCGCCCATGTTGTAGAAACAGGTGGGCAACATACATCGTACATTATGTGGCTGGAAGTGTATTTATATGGATTGTACACAACAAGATGGAACACTGAGCAGGTACTAAAATCCTTTCGAGTAAATGCATATTCATCCATTCGTTATAAACGAGCATGTTTTGCTGACACAGAAAAATATAAAGTTCGCCATTTTCTGGTGTGTGAGCATGCGTGAATGACGTTAGAGGGATGATTGGCTGGTATGATAGTTACTATTTCATTTTGATTTGCATAAATATTTTAAATTTGTATTTGCAAGAAATTGACACCATCTTTTTCTTACAATAATATCACACTTAATATGATAAATAATATTTAAAAAGAGGTGTACCTTTATAAATTCTAGTTCTTTTAATGAGTCGGAATAGCTCAGTCGGTAAAGTGACTGCCTACTTGCTGAACGGCCGATGGGTCGGATTTCGAGTCCCGGTAGAAGCAAGATTTAGCTCCTCCCCATATCGTCCAGACTGATTCTGGAGCCCACCAAGCCTCCTGTCCAATGTGTACCGTGGGCCCGTTCCCGAGGTAAAGCGGCCGGGGCGTGAAAGTGACCACTCACCTCCAGCTAGTGGCGAGGTCAAGAAGATGTGAATCTGTACATCCACTCCCAACCCCTTCATGGCGTAGTGCTTAGGGACAACTTTACAACTAGGTCTTAGTTCTTTCTTCTAATTCTAGTCATTGGTCTTCTGGTCTGCTGTCTAAAGGGGGAAATATTAAAATGTATGAAATATATTTTTTCTTGTAATTTTGAGTTGGTGTGTCATTAAGGGAAGAAAGTAGACTAAGGGTGTTTGAGAATGGGGTGCTGAGGAGAATATTTGAATTGAAGAAGGATGAAGTGACAGAAGGCTGGAGAAAACTACGTAATGAAGAGCTCCATATCTTATATCGTACTTTTCTCAAAGTATAATTACAATGATCAAGCCATGGAGGCTGAAATTGGCAGGGAATGTAGCACGAATGGTGAAGAAGATGAATGCGTGTAGGATATGTGTTTAAAAAACAGAAAGAAAGAGACCACTAGGAATAAATAAATGTTGGAAGGTAATGTTTAAATCGATCTTAGAGAGATAGGATGGATTGCTACGGACTGAGTTAATCTGGCTCGAGATAAGAACCAGTGGAGGGCTCTTGTGAATACGGTTTGGAACTTCCGAGTTCCATTAAGTGTTGTGAAATTCTCGAGTACCTGCACAACTGGCAGTTTCTCAAAAAGGGCTCAGATCCATGCAGTTAGTTAGTTAGTTAGTTAGTTATTCTAATTCAAGTGAGACCCAAAACAATGAATTTCCGAAACGTGTCGAAAGCACATAAAGCAAGTGACAAAATTTCGAATCACGTATGGGTTGTAACAGTTTCAGAAATCAATAAAAAATTTTCAAAAATTTCTTCCTTTTCCAGTTGCAGTATGAATCTCATTTCTGCCGTACTTTAAGGAAATAGGCCTTTAAATATCGAAAGACAGAAGGGGGGAGGAGAAAGCTGGAGGGGAAGCTAGTGAGAGACGCTACAGAAAATCCTCGCTAATCCGGATTAGTTGGGGGCGTCATTCGGATTAAGCGATAGCCCGGATTAGTGAAGCAAAAGGTAGCCCTAAAACACACAAAAAACTTAGAGCACAAACGAATGGAAAATTTAATGATATAAGTAGTGCTGATGAAAATAATTAACAAAATATCACTGTAGAGCCTTTACTTAAAAACTGTAAGAAGACAATATATTTATTCATCGATAGAGGACTCAGGATTTGTACTTACTTCTGAACGTAATAATTGAAGAAACTGTCAAGTTTTTCCTGAACAGACAAGTGACTCGATTCGTATTTCGATTCGGATTGTCCGACATTTGGATTAACCGTCACTGGATTAGCGAGTGTTTACTGTATATTTTAAGTGGAGGAAGGAAAGTTGTCCTTTGAAAGTTCAGAGTCAGAGCTCGTTAGTCCGTCTGGTGCAGATACCTATGAGCTAAGCTAATGCTTTAGGAGATGGAGATCAAGTGTTGGGATTCGAACCACGGGAAACTCGTAAAGAGAGAGAAGAGAGAGAGTGGGGAGGAGTGAAAGCCACTGCGTTGGATGAGGGGAAGAAGGAACTATATCGCTACCTTCGAAGGTTCCCAGGCAGTGCCCGCTCCTCCTTCTGGCAGAGGTAATGTATATGATCGAATTAATTTTTATGACGTTGGAAGGGCTGAAATGTAGTGAAATTTTATCTAACACTTGGAGGGCCACAGTGGAGCGGAATTTTGATGTTATGTTTGGGAGGGCTGCATGTGAACCAAGCAGTGCAACGTGTAATTTTTGTACCAACTCTAGGACCGAGGAAAACCATGGAAACATTGATCAAATTGGCCGGTTGCAGGACCTTCCGGAAGCAAACTGATTACTAGTTAGCAGTGAGGCAATTAACCCACAAAATCCTAACGTTAGTCCTTATCTGTGTTGTTTCATTTTAAAAAAGTACGTATTTTTCTTATGGTGTTTGTTTCATGTGTATGCTTCGGACGGAAGAAGAAATACGGACAGAGAGAAAAAGGTGAAAGTATAGAAGAAGAGTAAGTGAAAGTGAGAGACACTTTATTGTGGAGGGAAGAGGAGAAGGAGCATCCAGGTGTTAGAAGGTTCCGCGGCAGTGCATGCTTGTCCTTCTGGTACAAGTGGTCTGAACTTTGGATCAGACTCAAAGTTATGTTCCGACCCACGCTCAGTCGGCCAGTCTGTCTTGGTGTCAAGCCCCCCATCTGGTGCCAAAGACCAGATTTTTGTTATTGTTAGACAGTTGCGGTTGTGTCGATGGAAAGCGCCCTCTCCGACGAGAGGACGGATCTGTCGTTTACAATTGCTGCTGGTCCTCGCAAGCGCAGTCATTCTCTGGTCCGCGTCCCGCGAAACACATGAAGAAAATATGTGTTGAGGTGAGCAATCTCTAGGAATTTCCAAGTCCATATTGACTTCTAGCCGGCAGTCCGGCAATGAATCACAGTCAGAGGGTCAGGGTTACTTTACGACCGGCGTTTTACCGCCAATCACTTCGTCTTGGCCAAAATGAACTTTGAGACTCACGAGCAGCATTATTTTTTCAGCTGAATTCTTGCTTTCATAGGCCTTATATGACATCCTCTATGACGAGAGGATGGGTCTGTAGTTTACAATTGCTGCTGGCCCTCGCCAGCGCAGTCATTCTCAGGTCCGACTCCCACGGGACTCGTGGACATATTTTACTGTCTCAGATTCGAGACTCTCCAAACCTGGAGGACTAGGTCCCCGTATATATATCACCCCGGAACAGGGTGGCCCAGGCACTGGGTTCCTTTTCGTCGCCTCCTACGACTCGCAGGGCTACGGTGGAGGTATTCAAACCTGCCTCCACGCGTTGGTTAAAGACTGATATTCATCTAAATAACATATATGAGTTCAGTTCGTACCTCACAGGAAACACATTACGTCACCACTACAAAGACCCACCGGTTAATGCTGTTTAGGGAAACAGTCGCTGTTTATTGTGAGAACCATACGGAACACACATACACTTTGTAGGCAGAATGCAGAGTTTCCGAATGTTAAAGCTGGAGGTGCATACGATAAAGGCTATGTTAAGGAGAGTCAAATCGTCATATTTTCCTGCCGACTGCAGTCACAGGGACCGCTGACCGTCTGGAGCCGAACGCGTGTCTCCACGTTGGATAGCAACAGAGTGTACGGTGCTACAGCAGACTGACACTCGTTCCGCTTGGCTGTCTCTCGGTTTCGCGCGACCTTGAAACCACGCCAAAACAAAAACACGTAAAACAACAAAAACAAATAACAAAACAAGAAGAGAATTTCTTGCTTAGAGCACGAAAGAAACGTAAGAATATTCTCCATCTCCGTCTTGATCTGCACGACTTGTAGCATGACTCTCTGAATCAAGTACCACATCAAACTCTGCTTAGCATCCTTTGCCAAGTTGGTAGGATTAGCATACAGTAGAACTGCAAACCAAATCGAAATCTTATGCGATTAATTACGGTGGTTTTGAAGTTTATTCTTATTGTAGGAGTGGGGTGAGACTGAGTCCCTTGGTACTGCGGCCTCAAATGGAACTATTGTACCAGCCCCTGATGAGTTACTTGTAGGAGTGGGGTGAGACTGAGTCCCTTGGTACTGCGGCCTCAAATGGAACTATTGTACCAGCCCCTGATGAGTTACTTGTAGGAGTGGGGTGAGACTGAGTCTCTTGGTACTGTGGCCCCGAATGGGACTACTGTACCGGCCCCTGATGAGTTAGCTGTAGGAGTGGGGTGAGACTGAGTCCCTTGGTACTGCAGCCTCAAATGGGACTACTGTACCAGCCCTTAATGAGTTAGTTGTAGGAGTGGGGTGGGACTGAGTCTCTTGGTACTACGACCTCAAATGGGCCTACTGTACCCGTCTCTGATGAGTTAGTTGGAGTAGGGTGGGGTTGAGTCCATTGGTAGTGCTGGGTCAAATTGGACTATTTTACCAGCCACTGATGATAGGTGAGATAGTGGGGCATATGGGAAAGGGTAATTGTAAGAGGATAACCGGAGTGCTCAGAGAAAACCCTGCCTCAGTGCCATTTTGCCAATTACAAATCACATATGGAGTACAGTGAAATAAGGCCAGTGTTTTGTAGTCAGAAGCCGGGAGCTGGCATTTTGTGTAATCCCATAGAATGTAGTCGTGCGTGAGAAGCTTCTTGTCGCTTAGTCAGTCAACAAATTGATACAAATATTTGTAATATTCCTTTATTATTCCCTGTTCTGTTGTTCTAGAAAACCGAAATTAAAGGCCATGGGGATTAGTTGCGCTGACCACGCGACACCCTCTATCCGCTAAAGTTGACACTAGCTTCGCCGACAAACGGCGGTCGCTCAGTCGGTATAGTTCACTTGTGGATTAAAGCCAGGGAGTGTGGTTTGTTTCTTGTATTCTATCAGATGCGGGGAATCGAACCCGGAACCTCTGGATCTGTAGCCAGGAACTCTGACCAGTAGACCACAGAGGCGGTCACATCTGATGGATTATTTTTGTTAATTATGTGTTCCTTGTCATTTATTATTGCATGTCTAAAATACGTGTGTCCGAGCTTTTTCTGTGTATGCGGCCCATTTCCTAATTCCCAGTGCCCGCAAGTCAGGTTTATAACACGATTGGATTTCAAACCTTATCAGTTCTCATTTCCACAATCTGCGTATATTTGTCACGTGTATGACGTAGATTTCAGTTAGTCCGGATTTTACGTACTGACAGTATTGACTATGAACGGTAGACCTTATAGAATGTGACGCCATGTAATCCGGTAAACGCTTACCGATATGCCGGAGGAAAGTAATGCTTCGTTATTACTAGCTGCTTCCTAACTCTTGACCCTGAAGATGGAGTCAGTAAACTCCTCCGAAACGCAGGTAAGTTTCTATTGGAATACACGTTGTCACATCTCAGAATGGTTAGAAGCCAAAATTTTTGTGCGTGTGCGTGCTACAAACTCTACCCATAAAACTTAATTTCACTATTAAACATCCCACAGGAAAAAAGACACGCTCTTCGGCTTTGTGAAAGAGATAAATAATATTTTTAGGCTAATTTCATTATTTAAAAAAAAAAGGATAAGCTTCTGACATCACCTTGCTGTCTGTGTGCGTGCGTATCCTCCCATAACAACTTGACTGCCTGAAATTTTTGTTAATTCGCTTATTGGGGGGTGGAGTCCAACTGGGTCCATTCAGCACGGCGGCCATTGATTGGCCTATTGTAGCCTGCCCCCGGTGATTATGATGATGGAGATTTTGGTGGAATAAAGATTGGCAGGGGAAACCGAAGTACTCGGAGAAACCCCGCCCCAGGGCCAATTTGTCCACCACAAATCTCCCTTGACCAGACCCGGGATCGAACCCGGGCCGCCGCGGTTGGAAGCGACCAATTGCTCCACAATCACCCTCACCTATCATCTGGGGCTGGTACAATAGGCCAGAAGTGGCCGCGGTACAAGGGACTTAGTCCCACCCCACTAGCGATAATAAAAAAATACCGAGGAACTGTGTATGACCTGAGGTTCTCACAGAGGTGGAAATTTTCCGCCTGCTTTCACGGTGGCTTAATGCTTGGCTTATTCTTATACCCTGGAAATGGAGGCGATATATTCCTCCGAAACGTTCTTTGAATTTCAAAGGATTTACACAGGGTGATGTCCCAGAAGATAAATATTTTTAACCGAAAGTCTGATAGTCTGTAACTCAGTAGTAAAAAGAAAGTGAAGTTGTTCCTGTGATTAACTAATTAAGCACTACACCATAAAGACGTATGGAGAGTGAGTGTATATGTCCACATTTTCTTGACTTCGGCACTAGCTGAAGTGGAGTGGTCAGCTTCACGCCCCTGCCGCTTTGCCCCCGGGGAAAGAGCCCCCAGTACGTATTGGATAGGAGGCTGGGTGGGCCCCGGAGCCGGTCTGGATGACGTGGAGAAGAGGAAATTCTTGGCCTTGCTGGGACTCGAACTTCCGACTCCTCTATCGTCCAGCCCGTAGCAAGTCGCTATACCGACTGAGCCATCCCAGCTCCTAAGCAGATCATTTTTTTCTTCTGGCGTTAGAACCCAAATTTGGGCCTTGGCATACCTCCATGAAACTCTCCGTTTCACTTCGGTTTACTAGATCTTACACATTCGGTAGGACTCTTTGGGTGGGTGATCAGCTCGTCGCAAAGCCTCTACCTGTACACAAACACAGAGAAACGCACACGTACACACACACACACACACAAACACCAAACATCCATGCCCTAAGTGGGATGCATGCCTTAGACCGCTCAGCTACCGTGACCGGCAAGCAGCTCATTAGTACTGATAAAATGTAAAGCCGTCCCTTTAACAGGTCGTGGAGGCCCACGGGGGTGTGAGACGTCGAGGCTGCCACATTTTCTAGTCGGTTCACAGATGGCGCTGAGATTGTCCGCCTTACGCGTCTGCGCCCTTTACCCCCCACCCCCACCCCAAAGAAGATTCCTGCTACTCATCAATAATATTGACACAATAGCAAAATGCAGGAAGCTGTCATGGGCTGAGCATATGGATAGAATGTCGGACACAATCAATGCCGCTAGTATTATCGGCTGGGAGCCTCTTGGAAAAACGTGGAAGGCTGGGAACAAGATGGAAGGGCAAATTGAGATAAGTTCTGAAGACCGCAGCTGGATGGAACTGCCTCACGAACATATCCAATTGTGGGCTTTGGTATCCGTGACGGCAGATGTTCCAGATATGTAGGTGTACACGATGTGTCCAGGATCCGTTAGGACTCTTTTTTTTTTTTAATTTTGGCCTGGAATGCCATCGGCTGGTGAGTTGTGGCGTTAAAATTCTTGAAGTTTCAGCTGTGGCTGTCTATAATTTCAAAACGCAAGCATCGCTGCATCATGTGTTCTGGCCTTGAATGTAACAGTACTGTTTTGACGCTCGTCGGAAAATGGCGGTTGAACAGAGTCAAGATCAAATTTTGTTTGAAGTTAGGCAAAACAGCCAGAGAAGTGTACGAAATGATGAAAAGTGTATACGGTAGTGATTGTTTGAGTCGCTCGAACAATTTTCGATGGTATGCTGTATTTCGTGACGGCAGGGAGGACATTGAAGACGCTCCACGTGCATCAAAGCCGAGAGCAAGTCGCACTGAAGAAAATGTGAAAACAATGGGCCGAAAGCCTTGCATCAAACAGATGTGTTTCTGCAAGACTCATAGAGGATATTTTGGGAATACCAAAAAGTACTGTGCATCAAATTTTGACCTAGGATTTGGGCAAACGGAAGGTCTGTGCGCGGTTTGTACCGCACGCGCTGTCAGGCGATGAAAAACATGCCAGAGTGGAACACTGTAAAGACATGTTACGGTCGGCCCAAAGTGATACAAAATTTACAAAATCGATTGTTACTGGTTACGAGACATGGTTTTTTCAATATGAGCCTCTCACAAAGCGACAGAGTGCAGCGTGATTGAGCCCAAAGAAGCCGATACCAAAGAAAGTGCGCATGCAAAAGAGTCGAGTAAAGACACTGTTGACCGTTTCATTTTTTCGATTCCAGATGAATCATTCACACGGAATTTCTGCCAGAAATTCAGACAGTGAATTCTGATTATTATCTCGGAGTCCTCAATCGTTTGTGGGCGAGAATTCTTCGAATTCGACCTGAATATCGAAAGCAAGGTTCCTGGTCGCTCCTCCACGGCAATGCCTCACCCCACAAATCGAAGATCGTGCGACGCGATTTTTTGGCCAGAAAAGGGATCACAGTCCTTGATCATCCTCCGTATTCACCAGATTTGGCTCCAGCAGATTTCTGGTTGTTCCCAAAAGTTAAGTTTGTGGTGAAAGGAGACTGTCAAGACACCATCCAGGACATCCAAAGGGAATCTACCGCAGTTTTAAATGCGATTCCACAAAGGGAGTGCAATGACTGTTTTTGAAAACCTTTCAACCGATTCCAGTTATGTATTGATCCAGAAGGAGACTATTTTGAATAAAAAGAGTGAAATTTTGAAAATAATTCACGTCTTGTATTTTTAATGAACACAGTCCTAACAGAACCTGGACACACTGTGTATGTTCATGCAACCAATAGGAGTTCAGAAATATTCACGCAGGCAGATGTAAGGGATTATTCTCTTCAGCTGACATGCAATGCATGTAGCCCAAATACGTATGTTGTTTATTCGTAACAGATATTTAGACTGTAGAATACTTAATCCCTCGGAATCATTTAATTACACTTCTAAAACGGCAAATGTTAAATTTATAGTTCAATTTATACCAGGTATCTTATTTCTTAAAAGCACACTTGTAACTAGGCCTATATATGCCGTCTGTTTGAACGTCACAGAACCTATTTATGGGTCTCGTATGATTCTCACATTTGTCGTTAGTACAGAGAACGCGTTGCTTTCCTGCGATTAGAATCTTTTAATATTGAAACTCCGTGACTTTAGTCCGCAAGCGAACTATACCGACCGAGCGACCGCTGAAGTTGGTGTCAACTTTAGCGGATAGAGGGTGTCGCGTGGTCTGCGCAACGAAACCCCACGGCCGTTAATTTCGGTTTTCTAGACCGGAGCCGCTACTTTTCCATTCAAGTAGCTCTTCAGTTATCCTCACGGGGCTGAGTGAACCCTGTTCCAGACCCACTGCTTCTCAGAAAATCTGGTAGCGCCGGGAATAGAACCCGAGACCTCTGGATCTGTAGCCAGGAACTCTGACCACTAGGCCAAAGAGGCGGTCATTTTTTTAATATTATTGAAGGAAATTTCGGGCTAAATGTACAATTATGTGAAGGTAAATTAAAATGGTCTCTGCGTTTAATTGATTAAGCTCAGTGACATGAAGACGCATGCTGGAGTGGAGGTATAGTCCACCGTTCTTGACATCGGCACTAGATGGAGATGGGTTATCATAGCTTCACGACCCTGCCGCTTTACCCCTTGAGGAAGAGACTCTGGTACGCATGGCACAAGAGACTGGGTTGGTCGCAGAACCGGCGTGGACGCTGTGGCGTAGAGAAAAATCTTGTTCTTCTTCCGGGAATTGAAGCCTGGGCGTCCAGCTCGTAGCCTGGTCTCTATACCGACTCCATACAAAGTTGAATGGTGCATTTACCTACCTACCTACCACTCGGCGCTACAGCCCTGGGTGAGCCTTGGCCTCCTCTACAACCATTGCGTGTTGCCATATGAATGGACGAGTCGTGCGTTTAATAGCAATAAAGATGCATCGCTAAGTTTCTTGGAAGTTCATGAGTGACGTCAGAAAAAATGACATTGAAAATGGCCTGATGAAAGAATGAAATTTAAAGTGGGATTGTGTCAGGGTTGAGATACTCTGGATCACGCGGGCATGAAGGACCGTCCATCCTGTTCCTACTCTTAGCACTCAAGTCAGACNCTGAAACTTGTCGACTTATAACAGCCGGGATAGTGTAGTCAGTATAGCGACGACCGCAGGGTCGGAGTTCGAGTCCCGGCAGGGTAAGGGGTTTTCTCTTCTCCAAGTCGTCCAGACCAGCTCTGGGGTTCACCCAGCTTCCTACCCAATGGAGACCGGGGGATCTTTCCGCGGGGGCAAAGCTGCCGAGGCGTGAAACTGACAACTCACCTCCAGCTAATGCCGAGGTGAAGAAAATGTGAATTTGTACCTCCACACCCCATAAGCCTTCATGGAGTAGTGTTTAATTAGTTAAGCAGAGGGACAATTTTACCTTTTACTTGTCGACTTATGTTAATCTTTTATTAAAATTAGACAAAAATAACGCACACTTTTCATGAAATCCTGTTAGATCTTTTGCTCTCATCTTGAGCGAAAGTCATTAAAACTTTATCGTATTGAAAAATGTTTGGAATTAAATCTGTAGAGAAGATTGAAGCACTATTTTTTGGTCAATAAATGTTTGTCGTGAATATTGCGGCTTTCATGAAAGGCCTAATTAGACAGAAGTAGTTTTCATGCTGCTATTACATAATTCTAAACTTCACTGTTGGATGAATTTCTACACAAGTACTAGAAGTTACTGTACAACGCTGTCGAACTGTCCCAGATTTCAGGGCAATAACAGAGCGAAGGTTCCAGAACTGTAAGGCAATGCCTAAGTTTCCTAACTTCTTTATTTCGACATGAGTGGCGAGAAAGAGCATCAGCCGAGGGACCACTTGAATTCTGCGCTAGTATAAGGTTTCATATAGTCACCGTGACGAAAATCCGTATTGTAGCGAAACCGCTATTGGAAGTCCGCTGCTAGGCAACGACCGGAATAAGCAATTACTGAGCAATAGCTTCTCAAACAAACATGTTCCCAAGGCAACAAATGACCTACAACAATGAGGAGCGGTCTTTTCTACGCGGTCCGTGCCTAGGTGTTATGTGCAGGACATGCCTATAATTTAGTTAGTTGAGTTGGAGTCAATCAGAAGAGTATGAGGTTAGTGTCAGATGGCCGCCAGCCTGGTAATTAGTGCAGTGCAGTGCAGTGCAGTGCAGGAAGTGAAGAGTTTGTTGGTGAGCCAGTCAGAGATCTGTAGTGCAGTCGTGAGCTGTTGCTGTTAGAAGCTGGTAGATGAGGCAATGGGGATAGTTCGGAGATCAATAGTAAGTGGCATGTCGGCCGTTGAAAGCCATTACCAGGCAACGACTGGTGAAGATACAGCAGACTGAGAAGACTTAGTACGTGCTGTAGTGAACTGCAGAGTGTGTGAATTAGCGATAGCGCTATAGTTACTTGTAGTTACGATCTGTAAGTGTTCGATAAATCCAATTACCAATTTAACCACGTCTATAGTCACGCTCATGCATTTGGTTTGCTACCGTGTAGTCCGGTAGGTGGGTACTAAGGATTCGAAAGAACATTCTACCTCCATCTTCAAGGGCAAAAACGGAGTCACTATGTTCCTCCGAAAAGTTGGTACCCACGTACAAGCCTACAAGATGTCACATCCCAGGATAGCCAAATCTTTAATAAAATCCCTTATTTCTTTACCCTGAAGACGGAGGCAGCAGATTTATTCTAAACGTGTGTTAATACCTTCCAGACTACACGGCGTCACATCATTAAGCACGGCCGTTCGGACTTGAGATCTAACCAGCCGACGGCCGGCAATTGCTGTCGGCCCTGGAACGCAGATTTTCAGACGCCTGTGGCGTATTGCTACACCTTTGAGAGCCACGTGTGGTCAGGGCTCAGCAGACGCATTCGGCCATCCGTCCGCATGGAGAGACAGGCCAAGGCCAACGACTGCGAATATCTTCGAATTTAGGCCTGCTCGTTAATGCTCTCCCTCTGCCCTCCTGCTTCTTAACCGCACAGAAGTCCAGGAGCAGTTTTGAACAGTAAAAGGTATCTTTCTGTTTACTGGCTTAATTAACTATTTTGTCAGCAGCTACACTCTGTAGCGTCAAATGGTAGGATTATAGGTAACTAATGATATGGAAAGGATTTGAAAGGAAGCGGTCGTGGTGTAATTTAGGTGCTATCCAGTCTGTCGGCTGAATAGCAAGGTAAAGAAAGGTCAAATCTATTCCTGTAACAGGCCTTTGAGGCCCATAGGTTCGTGAGACGTCGAGGCTTCCACATTTTCTAGACAATCGGCTAACAGATGGCGTTAAGATTGTCAGCCTTACGCACCGGCCGCCATTTACCCCCAGGAAGATTCCTGGTACTCATTTCTGTTAGAGGCTGAGTCAGCACCAGGGCCATAGTGCGGCTGGAAGGATTAGTTACGACATCGGGAATCGAAACCGCGACCTTCCCGCTTATAGCATAGTGCCTTAACCGCCTACGCTACCCCGTGCCCTTGAAGGTAAACTAACTAAATAGATATTTCTTTTTCGTGAGTTGGGGCGAGGCTGAGTTCACTTGGTACGTCGGCCACTAGTTGGCCTGTTGTACCAGCCCCGGATTATAGATGATCGTGAAGTATTTTTTTGGATTGAGAATTGGTAGGAGAAACTAAAGTACTCGGAGAAGACCTTCCCCAGTGCCACTTTATTCACCACAAATCCCACATGGCCTGACGTGGGATCGAACACAGGCCTCCGCAGTGGGAAGCCGGCGACTAACCGCCTGAGCTACGGCACGGCCAACCTTTATCTATATAAATACATAAAATTGCAGTTACTACTTCATAGAAAATACAACACGTATCCATTAAAAGGACACAATCGATTATTGCTGTAAGGGAAATAATCTCTGTTTATTCTGAGACTCGTACGAAACACGTGAATACGTACATTCTGTGGGCAGAATGCAGAGTGCTTTAATGTTAAAGTACATGGTACACATAACAAACACTTTACTTTGATGGGTAAATAAGCTGCAACAGGCATCCGAATATATTACGACCAAATGCCATGTTTTCTATATGTAGCCTATGTATGAACGAATGCTGGATATATCTACTGCATATTCTTGACTCCATATGATGGGTCCAACAAGATTCTTAAGAAACTTCAACTGAATTTCATGATCTCTATTAAATGTTGTCAAATGGAAATCACTGTGTGCAGACTAAATATTGTCACGTGATGGAGTGTGACTATAGACGGAGTTTGGATTGTTAATCGTTTTTATTGAACTCTTCACTCACAACTAGTGCCTACACTGTCTCTCTGTCTCTCTCAGACACACACACACACACACACACACACTAGTGTCCATAGTCACGTCTTCACTGCCGTTGTTTGGTAGTGGCTTCAACGGCGGACGTTCCTCTTCCTCTGGGTTCCCGAGCTGTCCACGGCTTCAGCTAACAGCTTCTAACAGCAACATCTCACGACTAAATCGCAGCAATTTACTAACTCAGTCACTCGCCAACTAACTCAACCCAACTGACTTTGACTAACTAACCGTTCTGCTTATGATACCTCGGAACGGACCTCACAAAAAACATCTTCCATTACTGCTGTGCAATTGTTGCCGTGGAAATATGCTTGTATGCGATGCCGTTACTTAGCAACGGCTATTGTATATCTACTTCTTTCGTGGTCTTTGCATAGAAACGGGTCTACATGCCATAGTATACACATGTAAATCAAACGGAAATTTATAGGCCACAGGTAACTGAAAGCAAAATGGAACGAATGTGGAAAGATGCATTCCATAATGGAGTACACAATGTTCCCAAAGGCGCTTTCGCAGTTGGTTCAGTTGACGGAGGTCCATAAACGGCATATCAACAAAACACAATCTGTGTTTGATAAAATTAGCCAAATCTACATTCCAGTAGCACAGTATTACACGACATGGTGTGTAGCTGGAGGTAGTAGCTGTAGTGGAGGTGTAGCTCCACCACTATTTACCTTGGCATTAGATGGAGGTGAATGGTAAGCCCCTGAAGCTTTACCCCCGGGGAAATAGCCCCGGTACCCAGTGGAAAGAAAGCTGGGTAGGCCCCAGAGCCGGTCTGGACGCTGTGGAGGAAAGAAAAAACTTTCCATGGCGGGAATCGAACCCGGTGTATTGAATAAGTGAAATTGTTGTTGGGAATGTAGTAGAATGAATCCAGTTCCGACAAAAAGTAAATTTGACTTTTGATCGGCCAGTATGTCTAACAACGAAAACAGGCGACCGTCGTATTGCAAATTTCTCTCATGTGGAATTTCATTAATGTACTTAGAAATAACCGGCTATGATGCACATGAAAAGCTAGTTTATGACTATATATATGGCTAAAATGGGAAGTTCTAGTAAAATCCACAATGTCGAACTACAAGGGAATATACTTAACTGTTACTTAGGGTCTCTTTGTGGAGTGGGGTGAGGCAAACCATTTGATAGTCGGCCACTAATTGGCCTATTTATTCCATGATTTAGTCGATGCCACTACGTTACAGAAAGACAGACAGATACACGTGACCTACACACAAGGAACGTCCAACAATCCGTTTCATTCAGTCATTCATCAATGGCTCTGTAGCCCTTTGTTGGGTCCTGGCCTCTTCTTCAGTTTCGTAATCTTTTCTTTTACACAGTCGGTAGAAACTCCTGGACGGGGATGAGCCCGTCGCAAGGCCGCTACCTACACACAGAACAACACAAACACAGAATAAACGCACACAGAAATTCATATGTCTCGAGTGGAATTCGAACCCACGATCCCAGCGTCCGAGCAAGCGGTGGCAGTTCATGCCTCAGACCGCGCGGCCACTGTGATCGACCCTAACGATCCGTAGTTGTCTCAGTCCTTTTGAGTTTCTGGGCGGAATATGACGTCAAATTACGTGTCAGCACGTAGACTGTACGGCCTCCAATGGCAAGGTCAATGGATTCATGAACTTGAAAGGATTCGGAAGGAAGCGTTCCTCGCCTACTCGAGACACCATCCCCTGTATTTGCCTGGAAGGACTGAGGAAAAACACGAAAATGTGCGAAGTGGCCCGGCAGACGTTCAGTCAGAGCACATCGATAGTGTGCGTCGTTGTTTACATTCCATACGGTACGGACAATACTTTGTGAGATGCACTGACTAATATTATAATTTACTTTACTACGTCTACATACGAGCCTCATACGCAGTTTTATATACGCATAAGTATGAATATTCCAACTTGTCCGTGGGAACGAAACAAAAAACAAATCACAAACCAACGACTGACACGTTGATGTAAAAACACCAAACGAATTTTATTCTTATTTTATATCATACTTCTGTTTTATTTAACTTGATTAATTGTATTTTTTACGTCAAGTGTTTTTATATATTTTAATAATATTGTGTCCAGTCTCGTTGGTGCTGCGGTTCAGTGGTGTGTATATGTGTGTGTAAATCATGTGTTTGCCTGATGATGGCTACCAATAGCCGAAACATGTAGCAGGGCCGAAAATGGTCTGATTTTGACATTAGTTGTGTTGTGGCGGATGTAATAAAGAGGTTGAGTCTTGTATTTTTTTTT
>NW_019743170.1:1159033-1160492 GCF_002891405.2 Cryptotermes secundus | reverse complement strand
GTATCCTTCCAGTGTTCTTTTTAAGCCCAGTCGGTTTGGCATGCTGCGTGGTCGAGGTATCGTGGTTCGATTCCTGGCAGAAGCAGCGACCAGACCGGTTCTGGGTCTGACCCACCCTCTTATTCAATAGGCACCGGGGCTCTTTCCCTCTGGTAAAGTGGCCGTGGAGTGAACCTGACCACTCCAACTAGGGCCGAGTTAAAGCGGACTTGTGTCTCCACCCCCATAAACATCGTTCTTAATTAATTAAAGCACAGGGATGTTTACTTCGCTACACTTGGTACAGCTTGAGAAAGAGCATGCAAGCACGTCGGCTTTCCCATGGTTTTCATGCAAACTAACCATGTTCTGTGCCTGTTGCATTGGAAACTAGGTGACCGATCCATATTTATATGGTCCGCCAAAGACGCATGCGCACGACTTCCAGTGTAGTTTGTACTCCACGGCGCGTGGCGCCAGTTATCGTCTGCTGCGAGTGCTCCGCCCATGAGTACACTGTAGCCAACATCACCAGCGTAAGTTTGCGCTAAATAAAACGCTAGCGATGCATCTACCGGTTTTCTATATGTGATGTGTATAGCATACTCATGCATATTAGAAAAGGTTTCGCAACATCGGTTCGACGTGAAGTTTACGGTCTCCTGCGATTGTACTTATTCATTTATGGATGATTTGACTAACGACATTGCTCAGAACATATCGCATCGGATCTTTAGAATGATTATGAAAGACATTATCCAGTACAGTCTGTGTGTACCAGCCAAGATTCAAATGCGACACCGTCTGGATACAGATTTTAAGTGTGAGGCAGCTGGGTTTAGTAGATGACTGAAAACTTTTCTTGGGGACTTGCCTCCGTATTCAGGGTAGAAGAGCACATAAACTATCAGCCATTTTTATTCCTTGAAGAAGGATGCAGTATATTCCTCCAAAACGTTAGTAACTATCTATCAGACTACACGGCGTCACATTCTAGCAGACCGTAATCTCGATGCATAGCGCCATAAGAACCTCAAGAAAAGTGGCTTATTTTAATAAATGCTTCTAATGGCCACCACGATTAATATATATGTTCATATGCGTTAAGTCTGAAGAAACTTACTTAATCTGGAGGTACAGCATTAAGCATTCCTAACATGCCACTAGTTGGCACTTCGGCACCATGTCCCGTGTACCCTCTGGATGAGAGGCTGGGTTGACCCCAGAGCCAGTCTGGACACTGTGAATAAGTGATATGTTCCTGCCTTACCGGGAACAAAGTCAGATCCATCAGCCCTTAGTCGCTATACCGACCAAAAATAATAATAATTTAATGCATTTACTGGGGGCACGCGGTAGCGTAGTTGGTTGAGGCAATATGCTACAAGCCGGAAGGTCACGGGTTCGATTCCCAGCCTCGAACAGAAATGAGTCCCAGGAATTTTCCTGGTGGTAAAGGGCTGCCTGCAGGCGCGCAAGC
>NW_019743170.1:1131819-1158893 GCF_002891405.2 Cryptotermes secundus | reverse complement strand
AACACAAAGAACAATGGACAGTTACAGTGTCAGCACGAATAAAAAAGCGACAAGACAACAAAGGACGAAACAAATAATAATAATAATAATAATAATAATAATAAGTACCTGAAAGAAGGTTAAATTCCTAGCCACCTAAGTAGACGTGCATGCATCACCCTAATGCCTTAGGGAAATCATAGTGGAGCCGCGATTTAAAGACCCCTGTCCCAGCCTGGGTGTGACATAGCAAGCTCCAACTCGGGGAAGAAATTTACCGCTGTTGTCTCATTTTCATTTCAACTCCACAAGTCGAAGGATGGGGTTGCAAGCTTGCAGATTTCAGAGACTACTGGAAGAGTGGTAGCAAATAAGTAGTGTAACTGGCAACGCGCCTGGCCAACACATTACTGCAGGCCAATGCTGTTTCTAGTCGGACAGAACACAGTGCTACAGTAAGGATAATCAAATCACGGAATACTGCAGCTGGAATTCATAACGGAGATGTAATGATTCTGATGTGTTCGCTCACTTATGTTTATTTTATAAAACGTAACGAACCGGGTTAACTAAGTCGGTATAGCGCCTGGCTACGGGCTGGATAGTCGAAGGTCTGCGTTCCGGTAGGGACAACAATTTTCTCTTCTCCACGTCGTCCAGACTGTTTCTGGGGCCTACCCAACCTCCTATTCAATGGATACCTGGGACTCTTTCCCCGGGAGTAAAGTAGCCTGGAAGTGAAGCTTATCGCACAACTCCAACTAATGCCGAGATCAAGAATACGTGGATCTACATATTCGCTTCCCCATACGTCTTCATAGCATAGTACTTAAATAATTAACACAGGGACAACTTTACTTGGACTTTTTTGTATTTTGTAAAACGTAAGACCTATATAAAATGAGCGTTTCTCTTCTGTCTACAACTTCCGTTCGGAATATCTTGCGCTCCAGTAGGCATTTAGTGAATTCTGCTTGAGACATATGCAGAAATGTAAATAAGTCGCCGTGTAAAGATTCCGTTATTATTACAAACTCCGTGGTTTTAGTCCGCAACCGAACTATACCGACCGAGCATCCGCTGCTTGCCGGAGAAGTTACTGCCAACTTTAGCGGATAGAGGATGTCGCACGGTCAGCGCAACGAATCCCCACGGCCGTTAATCTAGGTTTTCTAGACCGAAGCCGCTATTTCCTTGAAATAGCTCCTCAGTTATCTTCATGAGGCTGAGGGGACCCCGTTCCAGACCCACTACTTCTCAGAAAATGTGGTAGCGCCGGGGATTGAACCCGGACCTTTGTATCTGTAGCCAGGAACTCTGACCACTGGACCCCAGAGGCGGTCTCTGTGTTATTATTATCCGACTTTAATTAAAATTGTGCTTTTAAATAAATAGGAACCATTCGGGTGCTGAGTTTTTGGTCTGTTTGAAATTAAAGAAATGTTCAAAGACTTAGATGTACCGCAGCCTAACCTGGCATAACTAAACGCAATGTACACTAAATTAATATAACCTACTCTGATCTAATTTTAATTCAAATTAACCTAACTAACCTGACCAAACATTTCAAGCGATGTGTACGTACGTAGGGTATAGTGCAGAACGGATAAAACTGTTTAAAATCAAGTTTGATCAAAATCCTTTCAGCTGACCTAAAGTCTTTACACATGGCCCCGACACAGCTAAGTGGACATATTTCTATAACATAAAAGTGTTCCAAAATGTGATACGTCGAGGCAAGCGGCTCAGAGATGGCGGTGAGGTTACCTGCTTTTACGCGCCGACGGGCCGCCCATTTCCCACAAGGAGAATTCCTGGTACCCACCTCTGTTAAAGGCTGAGTCTACCTCAGGGCCATAGTGCGGTTGGAAGAGAGAGAATTTCACTCAACGTAAGTTTTGGTAGTGGCATTTCCTCTGTTTCATATAAAATGATTACGCAACCAAGACTCGGTCCTAGCAGTCAGGAAATGACATGGCATGACACTGATGCTGGAGATTTGTTTTCGAAAACAAAATGAAACTGAGTAAGATTTGTGGTTTTCACGGCCGTGACTATGAAGAATGCTGTCTTCTGGGATGTGACGCCGTGTAGATCCTGTGTGAACCAATATTTCAGAGGAACGTATCGCCTGAATCTTCAGGGTATAAAAATCCGCGAGCGAGTAATCAGCGTGAGCTGATTTTTTGTACCCTGAAATGGAGGCGATATGATCCTCTGAAACGTCGGTTTACACAATATCTACGCGGCGTCACATCCCAGAAGACGACTTTCTTCAGAATGAAACTGAGGTTGACGCCCCTGCAGGAGACTGAAACCTTTAATTTGTGGACTAAAATTCGAATACTTTATTGCCTTTATATCAATTTTGTAGGATGCAAGGCAGCAGACTACAAAAATTTGTATACTTATCTCATGTGAGATATCCGGGAGACGTGGTAAGGCCTTAATTACACTGTACTGTCAGTATTATAAGGTTCTGACATCCGAACAGGTTTGTAGTTTCTCTTTTCTTGTGTCTGAAGAATAATACTTCGATTTATCTTCAGTTAACCAGAGTTAAATTCATTGTTAAAAAACTGATACAGATTCTAAGAACTGAATTCTTAAGAGAACTATATTCCTTTGCTGTTTCCAGCCTTCCAACAGAATACGCGTACCCCTACATGGACGAACAATTCCTTTGATTGATTGTTAGTTTTCTGTATATTTTCAGTTGCTTATCGTAGTTGGTTGAGGCAATATGCTACAAGTCGGAAGGTCGTGGATTCGATTCCCCTTGAGATCGTTAGATTTTTCAATTGACCTAATCCTTCCAGTCGCACTATGGCCCTGGGGTCGACTCAGCCTCTAATAGAAATGAGCATCAGGAATCATCCGGGGGGTAAAGGGCAGCCGGCACGTAAGGCTGACAACCTCACCACCATATGTGAGCCGATTGTCTAGAAAATGTGAGAGCTTCGATGTCTCACAACCATATGTGCCTCTACGACCTGTTACAGGGATAGCTTTTATATGAGATGACCTGCGATAGATGGATTGTTAAGGAATATGGAAGGAGCCTGTCGTGGCTTGTTGCAAGATACTGAGGCACCGTTTGTCCGGAGAGACTGAGGAAGGGGACGGAAGCAGCCGGTCTCGGTGCTTACGTTTACATATCTGTCCCGGACATCAGAGGCGGGGAGACTCATTCATTGTAGTGATTTGTGCATTGTGTGTAGTGTAACATTGCAGTGCAACGTATCGTGTTCTCTTCCCGGGTGCGACAGATTGAAGTTGTGACGCCTCTGGCTGTGGGATGTGACGCCGTGTAGTCTGATAGATTGCTCCATACATTACAGAGGAACATGATCTCAATCCTCTACCCTACAGATGTGGTATGTTAACCAAAAACGTCAGTAAAATTCTACCGACCTGCACGCCGTGACATCCCCAAAGACAGTAAAATAAATTTTCCCGCTTCTTCACGGCGTCCGGACCGGTTCCAGGGCCCATCTCCTATCTTACTGGCCCCAGGGACCCTTCCTGCTGTTTTAAAGTGAGCGTAGCCTGAAGCTCACCACTCACCTTCATCTATACCGAGGCCATATGCCTTCATGCAATGGTGCTTAATTAACACAACGAAAATTTTGTCTTAAATCCTGCCTCCCAAGGTGGTAGCCCTTAAAGGTAAAAAGGTAAATTTGTCCTAGTTAAGCACTGTGCCATGAAGACATAGGGGAGTGGAGGTATAACTCCATTTTGTTTTTACCTCGGCATTGGATGGAGATGAGTGGTCAGCTTCACGCTCCTGCCAGGTGGTAACTGTAGATGGGGATAATATTAAAATCGATCTTATCGAAACTGTTTCCTATGAACTGGATTTAAGCTCTGAAAAGAGACCATTCGAAGTTTCTTATGAATACGGAAATGAATCATTGAGCTCTATAAAAGGCTGGAAGTTTTGTGGCTAACTCCGCGACCACCATTTGCTCAAGAAGGAAACATCTCTACATAATTAGTTGCTTTGCAGTCCGATACACAGCGCTAGCAGCAGTTTGCGGAGACTGCTGACAAGCCTCCCTGTTTAGCTCAACATGAATGTACTGAGATACCTCTCTCCTGCTAACTCAATCTAACTCAGAGCCCAAGGAACTTGTGAGAACGTACGAGACGTAATGACGTTGTTGTTGTTGGGGGGGGGGCTAGTGGTACGCAGGAATGGGCTGCATAGTTCGTACTTTTCGTCTCACCCGACCAGAGAATCAGTAATACGAAAGCAGAGATTCTTTTCTTCTCCAATACGTTCTGTCCCTCCCCCCCCCCCCTCAGCGTCTCGAATACTTACACGGGGTGAAGCGTCCGGATCTTGAAACTGACCACTCACCTAAATATATGGAGCCCAGGTTAAGACTGCATGTAGCTATGACTCAATTCACTCAAATAATTTAGTGGCTAAAATGCAAGAAAAAGGCGAAGTTGGCATGAAGATGTGTGTGGAAGTTGTGGCTTAATTTCACGATTCTTAACCTCATCACTAGAATTAGGTGAGTGATCTACTTCACGTCCCGGCCGCATTACTCCCGGTGTGCTGGGTGGGTTCCAGAGTCGATCTGAACGCTGTGGTGAAGAGAAAAAATATATCTTTCCCCAACCGAGAATCGAGTCCGTAGCTCGTTGCTGTACCCGCTGAGCTATCCCGGCTCCACAACAACCTGTGGAATGGTACTTGATTACTTAAGGACGAGGGCAGCACATATTTTTCATTTTCTTCAGTAATCTGTCTTACGACAGGTCCACAGTCTCTTCCAAAACAGTTCCTCCACTTAATGCGATCTAGAGCTTTCTCCTTCAAATGAGAATATCCTCTTCTGTCCCCAAGGTCATCCAGCATCTTCTTACGTCTTTTTCCTCGTCTTCTGGTCGCATACATGGTATCTCTGTTTTTGGAAAGAGACTATCCAGGAAAAGTGATAATGTGGTAGTTTTTCCATTTGCTTTCCACATCGCAGTAAAACAGCCGTTCAAACCACTCTGGTCACGCCTGTTGCTATACGAACTTGAACCATCTCGAGCATCATTTGCTCTGTGCTTCAAGTCGCTGCTGATGACGCTGCTTCCAGCTGCTTCTTTACAATTAAGTAACTCACGCCACGAGAGAAGGTTCATCTCACGTAGCTCATGGTTATTCTTTCTTATATCTTCTTATTTAACGGTGATTATATAGTGCCTGATGATAGGTTGTTTGGTGAATTGGAGGGAGGTGTCGTGACCTATTCGAGGCAGTATCCCGGCATTTGCCTTGAGGGACCTGAGTAAAACCACTAAGAACCCCATTCAGGATAGCAGATGTAGGAGCTGAAATTCGAACCGATCACTTCCTGACTGCAAATCTATCGGGTTATTTCTACTCGAACGTACTCTGTAATAGTTCCGGAACCCGAAGGTTCATTACCATATTCACCAAAGCCCACCACTGGTCCGCATTCTGAGCTACTTAACTCCAATCCACACCCCATTCGCTGCTCCCATTTAGACTTAGGTCTTACAAATGTTATCCTCCTTTCAGATTTTCCAAATAAAATTATGTCTGCATTTCTCATCTACCCCGCATGCGCTGTATGTCCGGCTAAACTTATCCACCTTCATTTCCATCGCAGTTCCAAGTCCCGTGTAACATTGCGTTATACGTTTTGAGGTTGTTTGCCCCCACCTCCAATCTACGTCTTCAGGTTATAAAGAGACTCTTTGTAAGATTTAATGTAGTGTTTTTGGTTATGATACCGTGCAGTCTGGAATGTGGATACCAAAATTTCCGAAGAACATACTGCCTCTATCTCTACCCTGAAGCTGGAAGCAGTAAGATCCTCAGATACGTTGGTACCCATATACCAGACAACACGAGTTACCCTGATAATGGCCGTGCCATAGCTCAGGCGGTTAGTCTCTGGCTTCCCACCGCAACGGTCCGGGTTCGAGCCTAGGTCAGGTCATGTGGGATTTGTATTGGACAAAGAGGCACTGGGGCAGGTTTCCTCCGAGTACTTCGGTTTTCTCTGCAATTTCTCATTCCAATGACTGCTCCACATTCATCATCTATCATCCGGGGCTGGTACAATAGGCCAATTAGTGCCCGACGTACCAAGTGGACTCTGCCTCACCCCACCCAAAGAAACTAAAGAAAAAACTACCCTGATAACGGATACAGTACGCTTCTCCGAAACGTTGGTAACGATATATAAGACTGCACGGGGTCTTAACCCATAGGTAAAACAACATTTGTAAGTTTATATGCCCCTAAGTGATATTCGAAACCGCTGCCTCCATGTGCAGACGACCAAAGGTACGCAAGAATTTTAATTCATGTCACTAGAGGTGATGCATTTGTTAAGAAAATTTAATTGGGTCAAAGTGGATTGCATCCACTCCTCATTAAGCTGAATTACTGATTTTCAATTTATCTGACATACCATTCTATGCTTGCCCTAGAACACCTCACTGCATCTTGTGACTAGTCTTGAAAACCATCAGACATGGTCTTTACGAATTCGATAACAACCTTCTCTTGTTTGTACAAATATACATTAACGCAATGCAAAAAAGAAATGAAACTTCACATCTCTGAACATTTTGCTTTAAATAAGTCATGATGTCTAATCGATCACATAATATAAATCAACGAAGGACGCAAGCAATGAAACCTTCCAAACCCTGTAAAAATGATTTAGTGATTTTAATATGTAGCGATTGGTCACACTGTGCCGTATCAAACGCTTCAGACATCACCGCCTGGCGGTCGGCCATCGCGTTAGCTCTCGTTTCTCTCCTGTTTGCATCGGACGGACTAGGGGAGCTGGTTCACGACTGGTGTCGCGCTTAATGTTGATACTCTTCGAGTGTTTGTGTGATAAATATTGTGAAATTTGTAAATCAGTGCTAAAAACAATGTCTAAGGGGTAAGTTTTGTTGTGTTTAAGGCTATTCCGACAGAATATTAGTGATTTTGAAGGAGGTTATTTATGGTGTGTGTGTGTGTGTGTTAGTGAATGTAGCTGTTGGTAGTGAACTGAAAATCCATCACTGTGTCTCAGGCTAGGGTGTAGAACCCCAGGAATATTTGAACGAATGAAACGTTTCCTTGGTTGAGGGTTACAGAACTGGAAACATTTGTAACAGTTGTATTGACCCGTTTAACAACACTTATCTGTTTATTTTCGTGTCTGGAATAGCGTGCTGTTATTTTTAGCTTCTAGATGAGCAAAGTCTGGAGGTGTAACCGTCGATATATATATATCACTAAGTTCGTTGGAATCAGAATAACAGCCATCAAAAAGCTATTATTTTCTTGCATCATTGGAATACGGGTCTTGTGTTTATTGCTACGGACTGTTTCCAGTGGCCGTATATATATATATATGACATAACTCTTGTCATTTTTAGTTGTGTTATGTTATGTGAAGCTCTTTGTTGCATCTGGCACTGTGTCAAATAAAAGGGGGAGGGGGCAGTACCCTAATTTTGTTTCCATCAAATACCACAGTTATGTCATGCATTTTGACATGTGTTCGCGGATTTTTACATATTAACTGAGGCTCAATGTTTCAGTAAAGAAAGCAACATTTCAATTCCTTGGAACAGTAATATTCTGTTTTGATGATGTTCAAGTATCAACATGTTTATGTGCCCCCTGGTCGAGTCCAGACTGTGTATTACATCGTTTACGTAATTAATATTAATACTTGTTATATATTTTGTATGTAATAATATACAAATGCGGTCGTGAATGGAACAATTTATTTGGTTGTAGTTCTTTGTCTTTTCTTCCTCTACACTACATGTTTCGGCCGTAACTGGCCATCATCAGGTGTTGCATTCACGACGGCATTTGTATTATTACACATAGAAGTGCATAGTGCAACAGGATGCTTAAATATAATATAGTAAACTTCTTATATATGTCTCTCGTTACCGTGGAATATTTATCGGTCTCGTGTTTGAGACCAGACGGCGCGGGGCTAGAGGAAGAAAGTCAGAGTGAAGTTAACTTTTAAGACTTTTCACTAGCGACGGAACGTAGCCTATTAACGGTAATATTATTTTCTTATAAGATGTGGCCAGTTCTGTTGGCCAGATTGCTCGTGCTTTGACGTCTTTCGTGATATTATGGACAACGTACCGTGTTTATTTAAGACGTACCGGTAGAGATATTTGCAGAATGGTTAGTAGAACCCATTACCCTTTCATTTCCCCCTTCCGCTTTCTCTTGCCGAGCTCACCACGCCAGACAGAAAGGTTCGCAGCTTTGACCAGCTTAAAAATATTCGCATTGTATTGTGTGGTAAGCTTGCAGTCTGGTAGTGTCACCCCATACATTTCTCTACAGAAACTTTTAACCTGTACATTACATGAGGTCAGGAATACCAAATTATGTAATAGTAATATTAGCGCAGCAGTAACTCGTCCGTATTACATCTCAGGATGCTTGGTTCTGATTTCGGATTGGCTGCACGGAGAGATAATCTGGGTTTTCCTCAGTTCTATCTGTCGAATGCTGGCATAGGCCATTCCACGTTTCCTGTTAGTATCTCAGGTCAGGTAACTACAGAAGTTATTGTAGTGATTCTTACGATGTATTCAGTTATTGAAAAAAAAAAAAAAACATGCTGGCAGTATGCCGTATCATTGGCTAGGGGTTGGACCGCGATTGGGGTTCGATTTCCGGCAAGAGCTTCAGTATTTGGCGCGTTCCAAACGCAGAGTTTAAAAAAAATGGTACATATATGTCTGACAGTACGTTTAGTCGAGATCCGCCCACAGGATTTTCATGAAATTTGGTATAAGGGGAGTTTTACTTAAATTTCATGACACGTTTTAATTTTTTTCTTAAATCTGACGATATTGGACACTACGGGAAGACCTACATGCGTTGTTATCATGCATTTTTCGGGCATAACTCGGTAAATATTAATCGAATCGAATCATATTTCGGACAGAACTGTAGAGAAAAATTAAACACATTTTATGCCCAGTATAGTTTACAGTGAGGCTTCGGGTTTTGACATAAATGATTTCCACCCCAATCATGTCACAACTGGTTAACAACAGTTGGACCGATTTTGAGCGAAAGCACCAGAACTGGTACTCTTTGTTACGTGTATTGTTGCTTTCCTGCCGGTTTCAACTGTCTTACAGAAAACGCTCGTAAATCCGGATCCGAAGTATGAAAAATGGAAGATTCTGTTCACACTTGTGTACGCAGTCCAAAAGAGATGTTGGATTTAGGAGCAAGAAGGATTAGAGCAAGAGGACTTTCAGACTGTAGAAGGCCGTGCCATAGCTCAGGTGGTTAGTCGCCGGCTTCCCACCGCGGCGGCCCGGGTTCGAGCCAGATCAGGTCATATGGGATCTGTGGTGGACGAAGTGGCACTGGGACATGTTTTCTCTGAGTACTTCGATTCCCCTGCCAATTGTCGTTCCACCGACTGCCCGACATCATCATCTGTCACCCGGGGCTGGTACAATAGGTCAATTAGTCGCCGGCGTACCAAGTGGACTCGGTCTCACCCCCACCCCAAGAAAAGAAAAAAAAAGCTGAACTTCGTACTGTGTTGTGGGCAGCAGGAGAGACTGAAATCACGCAAGAAAATATCCAAAATTTGCTTGAGCTGGATGAAGGNATAAAGATAAAAACAATAATAATAAAAAATAGTAACAACAGAGTAATAAGTCTATTGGGCTCGAAATATATGTAACAAAGAAGGCAGGCTGTATCAGTTCACTATATTTGCAACACCTATATATATATATATATATATTTTTTTTTTTCATTTATTTGTTTTTAAAATTTTTTGTCTTTTAGACCTATGTTTTACTTCATTAATCCGGCTGAGCCAGGGTTTACCGTATTTGCACTGTCTGTTGAATTATTGAATAGTTCGACTTGTATCCAAATGTTTTAATACAATACTATCTCGTATAATAAAGATGAGAAATGCATACAAAATTTTGGTCGGGAAACCTGGAGGGAAGAGATGACATTAAAATGGATTGTCAGGAGAATGGATGTGGACTAATTTCATTTGGCTTAGGGCAGGTATCAGTGGCAGATTCATCTGAACATTGTGAGGAACGTTAACTTAATTTCGGTTTAATTAATTGGTACTTTCTTCAATACGGAATTGGTTCACGTAAGATATACCTGAGGATGGCCTTATAAGGCTGAAAATAAATAATGAATTAGTAAACAAATATGTGACTATCAGTCGCCACGAAAACCATCGTCAAGGCTACATAAGTAGCATTAATAATACTGAAAATTAACATTAATTTTAATTAAGTGTTGGGTTACACAAAAGTCCGGGAAATTTAGACTAACTGATCAACTGTCAGTTTATCAAGTAGGATTCTGCTCTGTGGTGGGCACCATTCTATGTATGTCCACCATTTTTCAGACTGCTGTGTGATGTATGGAGTGTTAAGAACCAGTCCCAGAAAGTAGGCATGCTTTCGGCAACGTAAAACTTTTATTATGCCTGCCATAAACCCTTGGTTTACGCAGGAAAATTTATTGTAATTAAACCTAACTTCTTTGGGATGAACTGAGGCCTCTGTGATAAGAAATCATCACATAACCATCTGAGCTATGGCGTAGCCTATTGCAATTATCATCATTATCCATTTAAATCACAGTGATTACTATATCATCATCATCCTCATCATCAGTAATCTGTCAGACGACAGGTCCACAGTCTCTTCCAAAACAATTCCTCCACTTAATGCGATCTAGAGCTTTCTCCTTCAAATGACAGTATCCTCTTCTGTCCCCAAGGTCATTCAGCATCTTCTTACGTCTTCTTCCTCGTCTTCTTGTCACTTCTATCCGCCCCTCTATCTTTCCTTCAATAACTTCTTTTAGAAGGCAGTTTCTGCGTAAAACATGACCAATCCAATTAGCCTTCCGTTTTCTTATTTCGTGTAGGATATTCCTCTGCTCACTGACTCTAATTAACACTTCNAGTACAACTTCCATCATCTGTTAACAAGCTACCCAAATATTTAAAACATTTCACATTCTCCAGTTGTTTTTGGTCTATCTTTATTGTGACTGGGGTTGGTTGTCTCGAAATTTTCATTACTTTTGTTTTCTCCACATTCATTTCCATGCCATAGCACCTTCCAGTTTCAATTAGTCTATCAATCATGCCCTGTAGCACAGTTTCTTCCTTAGCCATTTACACAAGGTCATCTGCATATTTCATAGTTTGGATTACTGTATATGAGACCTGTATAAGTTTGAAACATAATGCGTTTGTCCATACAGTTTAGTTATATTTTATATAATTTTTAGAATAGACAGCAGCTGTTTCCCGAAATAACATTAACTGTTTGGGTTTTGTAATTGGTTTAGGTAGTGTTTGAACTGAATTTTTAAATATTATGTAGATAAATTTTGTGCTTCAAACGGGTGATGACAGTGTTATTGTTGATAATTGTGCAGAATCATTAACGACAGAACACAAGATCGTGTTGACAGTGTTGCGAATGGAATACTGAATTCTATATTTACAGTTTGATATTTTTTGTTTACATTGGTAAATAGCATTAGAATGTAAGTAAATTTACCTTTTGTAGTTACAGAAAACATGCAAAATAATAAAAATTAGCGTTTATTTTCAGAAGTAATATGTTTCTGAAAAAAATTGTCATAGGAATTCACGTGTAATTCTAAACGTCAAAGTTTGTGTATATGTGACTGAATGGAACTTGAGATGTTGAGCGCAGTGAAAATTTGGATTGTTGTCTTCGGTTATGACGTGTACATTTTCATACATGGTTGAAAATATTTCAAAATAACTTAAGGTGGAAGTGGAAGCTGTAATTTCTCCCAAAAACATTCTGCGAATGTCTGCAAGAGTACACGGCGCCATCCAGAAGAACACAGTTTGAATTCATCTGGACCACAATAGCTTCCAGTGGTGGGACGTTGTGATTATAATGATGCATTGTAACAGAAGTAAATTCTTTAGGCAGCTGACTAACAGTCAGTTTGTCCTTTGAAACTTCTAACTCATCATGTTTAAAACACTTCTTTTACGCCTTGCCCATTGTCCACTTTGTTTTATAAAAACCACAACATTTCAGAAATGGCTGTGTTTTCTTCCATCACTCGAACAGGATAATAATAAATTGCTGTTTTGCAGGGCCTCTACATAGAACTGCTCTCAAACCCTGGACCTCTACTTAGGAATCTAACAGAATACGTTTTCGTTTTCCTTTTGTTATTCACCTGATGAAGGACATGCATCCGGTTTCTTGTTTCTATAAAACGCAGAGTACAGCGATGGACGAAGTCCGAAAGAATAACCGTTAAACTTGCATCACCCCATTTTCTAGTCGGTATAGAGAGTGACTACGGGCTGGACGGCCGAGGGGTCGGAGTTCAAGTCCCTGTAGGGTCAAGAATTTCTCTTCTCCACATCGTCCAGATCGGCTCTGGGGTCTACCCAGCCTCCTATCCATTGGGTACCGGGGGGTAAAGTGGCCGGAGTTGAAGCTGATCACTCACTTTTAACTAGTACCGAGGTCAGAGAACGTGGATTACTACATCCATTCCCCCATACGCCTTCATGGCATAGTGCTTAAATTAGTTAAGTACAGGGACAGCTTTACCTTATCTCACCGTATTCGAAAAACTTCTGGCGTAACTAGCTCACTGTGTGCAATATGTGTTGCATTTGTGAGCGATGTTTTACGTTATGTACGCTCGGCGTAGTGTTTAACTTTCCGGTTTGGTATCTGGGAGCAACACAGTTCATGCTCTGCTCTCTCCATGTGTGTACGTGGCCGCTTCCAAAAGAATGTTGATATAATCAAGAAGAATTAGATTTTATTGCATAAATTCACAAATAAGCACTGCTTGGGCCCAATTTCTGTTTATTTTATATATTTCGTGTGTTCAAAATATTGCAGGCGAGATTTGAAACTGTTGGATGCTTCTGAATACAATCCAGAGGGACACCAGAAAGATTTCCTTCCAACTCGTCATTGACACACAAAGTTATCTGGCTGCGAATGTAACCAAAGATTTTAAGCCACTGATTGGTCTAGAAATAAATACAGATATATCAGGCTGTGACTCCCTGTGTGGTCTAGTGGTCAGAGTTCCTGGCTACAGATCCAGAGGTCCCGGGTTCGATCCCAGCGCTACCAGATTTTCTGAGAAGTAGTGGTTCTGGAACGGAGTCCACTCAGCCTCGTGAGGACAATTGAGTAGCTACTTGAATGGAAAAGTAGCGGCTCTGGTCTAGAAAACCGAGATTAACAATTCACGAACAATAACAAATAAATAATTATGTTTTATGAGCAAACAAATGCAGTGTTTTAATTGTTAATGAAAATATTTGTAATGAAACTAGAATATGGTTAAATTAAGAATAATTTAAATGTAAATAAACCGATAAAGTAGAGCAGGACGAGTTGGGCAGGGAATGTAGCACACATGGAGAGAAGAAGAATGCATGTAGGGTTTGGTGGGAAAGTCAGAAGGAAGAAGGTCACTAGGAAGACCTAGATGTATATGGAGGATAATAATAGGATGGATCTTAGAGAAATAGAATCGGGTGGGATGGACTGGATTTATCTGGCTGAGAATAGGCACCAGTGGAAGGCTCTTGTGAACATGATAATGAACCTTCGGGTTCCATAAAATGTTGGAAAATTCTTGAGTAGCTGAGCGACTGGCGGATCCTGAAGATCATGTGGGAGCCTCGACATCTCACAACCCTATGTGCCTGGACGTCCTGTTACAGGGAGAGCTCTACTTTGAGTTTTGCACGGCAGTGTCTATCAGGAGTACGGTGTTCTGAGTTGTTACGCCGTGTAGTTCGGAGTGAACCGGTGTTTCGGCGGAACATATCGCCTTCATCACGACATAACAACTCAGAAGACAGTATTCTTTGTCACTTTTATGCTAGTCAGAGTGAGGGGAGGGCGTGCTGATATCTTTTGTGATTCCGGCGGGTCTGAACCCGAGAGTTTCTGCACAGAAGTCAGTATCTTGCCTCTAGACCACCCCACATCACCTGTTCTGGTCTGTTGTATTTTATTCTGTGTCAAGAGTAGAATTGGCCATCTGCTTAATTAGTTAAACACAAAGCCATGGAGACGTATGGAGGTATGCCTTCACCATTCAGCTTCAAGTCTCGGCCGCTTTACCCCCGAGAAGGAGCTCCAGGTACCATTAAACATGAGTCTTGGCGGGTCCCACAGCCGGTCTGGACTCTCTAGAGCAGGCATGTCCAACGCGTCGATCGCTCGACGATTTTTGGTCGATCTCATAGGGCTATATGGAAATTATACGTGAAAAGCATGTAAATTCACTTGTAATATAAAATAAGAAAGACATCATAGCTACTATTCAAGATCTTCAATTATCAAGAAACATAATTGTGCGGCGAATAGAAATGACGTATAGATACATAACTGAACAGTTGTTGAAAGATGTTTCCAGTTGTGTTGCTGTCTCCTTCCAACTGGATGAATCTGCAGACATCAGAGGCACAGTCCAGTTACTAGTTGCTTTTACAACAAACATCATGTGTCGTGTTATTGTTACCAATATTTTTGCTTAAAGCGAGGTACGACAATAGGAGGGGGTGGTAGATGACCGGCAGTTTTGACACTATAAAGTCGATCACAACCCGTTTTAAGTTGGACATGCCTGCTCTAGAGAAAAGAAACATTTCTTGCCCCTGCCAGGAATCGAATCCCGGCCTTCCAACCCGTAGCCTCTCACTACAGAGTTAACTATCCCTGCGTGTTGTATTGTGTATTACTCTGCTGAGGAGGTTGCGACGTGTTTCTGACGTCACAAGAACTCTGTACGCTGCCGAACAATTTGTTCACGCATGATCGTGTTAGGGGTCCCTACCGCAGTTCTAGAGCCAGCACCATCCTGATTGAGCCCCCCCCCCCCCAAGAAAAAACTTTCCATCGGCTGTAACCGTACAGAGATGCCTATCCCTCGTTCTGTATCTGGCCGGAACTGAGCATTGGCATGCATCAGTATTCTTGAAGTATGGGTCCGCGGTCTGCTAGGGGTTCGCGAAATTATTATTTTTGTCGTAATGTAAGTTAGAAAGGAAAATACTGTATTGACTGTTTTTAATGTTCTACAAAATGTGGTTATTAGCATACTTCTCTAATTTCGAAAAAGTAAAGGTAGGCTTAGGAGATCACCATGTTATCTCTGAATCCCCCCCAATTAACGATTGAATCCCTGAACCAGTCTTTATGGAACTTGATATATATATGTCATGGCACCTGAGCCCATCTCAACGGCGTACTTCTTAAATCCCTCCCATCAGTCGGTGTGTCAGTTGTATCCACTATGGTTGCTAGTCAACGGCTCGGTAAAAACGTAACCGCAGCAACGAGTCCACATGCAACAACAGAAGAATTGTTGAACTCATCGTTTTATATGCGGTCCGTGTCGCACTAAACGAAAGTAGGCGAGTAGTTCTTCCCAGAATTTCTTATCTGGAATAATGTTATATGAAGTATATGCGTGTAAAGGTAAAGCTGTCTCAGTCCTTAACGAATTAAGCACTACGCCGTGAGAGTGTATGAGGGAGTGGATGTATAGATCCACATTTTCTTGACCTCGGCACTAGTTTGAGGTGAGTGGTCCGTTTCATGCCCTGGCCTTTTTACTCCCGGGGAGAGTCCCGTGTATCCATTGGATATGAGGTTGGGTGGACCCCAGAGCTGGTATGGACGAAGTAGAGAAGAGAAAATTTTTGACCCTACCGGGACTCGAACTCCAACCCCTCTGTGGTCGACATCGTACCGGCTATGCTATCCCGGCTACTGTTACATACATGTGCTCATAACATAGTGGTAACTTAGCTACGTGAAGAGAGAAATGGGCCATGATTGTACACTGTGTAAATAGGGGGTTCGCGGACTACAGAAATATGAGAAACACTGGTATATGGTATATTCCATCTGCTGTGGGAACCAGGGTGCCTCATAGTAACATAGTGATGTAGATCGTTACGTCATCGTTGGAAAGTCAGCCTGCTTCCCGTATTCATGCGCCGGTGGGAAATTCAAACACGCTAGCAAATTTTCTTCCGCAAGGTTGCCTACAAAGGACGTGACGTACCCAGCGTTCACAAGGTGGATGGACTTGAGGAAGATGCTTTTTCCGCCTACATATCCTGCACATGACGCTCTCCGAGGGTCTCATAATGTGTAGGTGTCCTCTCAATGCACGCTAGACCAATCAGCAGCGCCAGACTGCCCCAGAGCGATGCTGTATGGTCAAGATACGAAGTAGACTAGCCCCAGCTTGAGACGTTATGTAGTGATGATTGTTTCTTGTGTAGCGCGTTCCACAGTTCTGCTGCATGTCCGGACGGTTGACCATTTAAACCACAGTGGTTACTGTATACTATATATCCGGTATAGCGACTGGCTACGGGCTGTAGTGTCAAGAATTTTTCTTCTCCACGTCGTCCAGACCGGCTCTGGGTTCCACCCAGCCTCCTATCCAATGCGTACAGGGGACTCTTTCCCCGGGAGTAAAGCGACCAGTGCTTGAAGCTGACCACTCACCTCCAACTGATGCTAAGGTCAAGAAAATGTGGATCTATACACCCACTCCCCCATACGCCTTCATAGTATAGTGCATAATTAGTTAAGCACAGGGACAACTTTGCTTACTATATACAATATACACATATTGCATTATATACGCCACCAGCTTTATAATTAAATAACTCTGCATTTGTTCCCTGAGATATGTTCCATCCCTTTTGAGTGGAGCGGGGAAAACTCAGTAGTTACAGCGGCTTACGGGCTGGACGGTCGAGGGATCAGAGTTCGAGTCTCGGTAGGGAAATAGGACGCTGGTGGGAAGGTTTGCACCTTAGGAAATTGAAGGTAAAGTAGGATAATGATGAACTGCTTGATTTGTATTCTTCACAAAACGGTATTAGAGCGATCAAATCAAGGATAATTAGGTGGGCAGGACATGTAGTACGGATGGGAGAGATCAGAAGGGCATAGAAGGTTCTGATTGGTCGTAAGATTTGAAGGATGTGACAGCTTGAGACACGTGGAGGCAGATGGAAGAGCAATATTGTGACGTATATACCAAATACTGCCGGTCACGGTAGCCGAGCGGTCTAAGGCATGCACTGTCTTCGATCGCTCGGAAGCCGGGATCGTGGGTTCGAATCCCACTCAGGGCATGGATGTTTGTGCGCGTTTTTCTGTGTTTGTCTACAGGTAGAGGCCTTGCGACGAGCTGATCACTCGCCCAAGGAGTCCTACCGTATGTGTAAGATCTAGAAAAACCGAAGTGAACGGAGTTCATGGAGGTGGGCCTAAGCCCACTGGGGCTGTAGTGCCAAGGAAAAAAAATACCGAATGCTAGGCAACGACTCGGTAAACATTCCCGCGGAAGCAAACGCGCCCAACAGTAGGACGTTCATTGCTAGGCAACGGATCAGTCACTGTATAAGGTGCAATAAATCCGATCGTTCAGTCCAAAACCCGTCATATAAGTCACACGGGCAACCCCCCCCCCACACACACATACACGCTTGGCAGTATTAAAGTGGATCTTCAAGAAGTTTGCTTAAGGATATGTAGTGTAGGTTGAACCTGTCAGGTTCAGAATAAAGCTCAGATTCAGGCTTTTGTGAACCTTCTGGTTTCGCAAGATGTGGAGGATTACTTGAATTCATGCAAGAAGAAATGGAAATTTGCAATGTATAGGCGTACAGTTTCAGTTACCAAAGCTGGTTTTCATAAAGCCGCGTTAGAACCAGCCCCATTTGGTGTTCGCAGTGAAAGTTGCAGAAGTGCCCCTATCGCGTGTGTTCACGTCTGACAACGCAGTAGTGCGTAAAGAATTTTTATGAAATGTGATACCGGGCAGTTTCATACACATTTGTTGAAATTTCAAATTTGGCGAAAACCGGACAATAAGAAAGGACAGCACACGAAGGAATACACGTGTTTCTGTGCAGGTCTTGGACATAACTCGTTAGATATTTATCCTGGGGGGAATGTCTCGAACAAAAGTAGCAGGGATAATGGAACAGACATTTTGTGTCAAGTACTTTTTTTTTCCCGAGAGATGAACTGACAGGAGGTTGGAGAAAACTGCGTAATGTATAGTTCCATAACGTGTTCTTTTCACCAGATATAATTAGAATCATCAGGTCGAGGTGGATGAGATTGGCGGGGCATGTAGCACGCATGGGGAATAAAAGAAGAGTGCATATAGGATTTTGACTGGAAAGCCAAAAGGAAAGAATCACTAGGAAGACTTAGACGTAAGCCGGAGGATAATATTAAGATGGATCTCAGAGAGATAGGATGGGGTGGTGCGGATTGGATTGATCTGGCTCAGGATAGGGACCAGTGGAGGGCTCTTGTTAACACGGTAATGAATCTTAGGGTTCCATAAAATGCTTGGAAGTTTTTTTGAGTAGTTGCACAATTGGCGGCTTCTCAAGAAGGGTTCAGCTCCATTGAGTTAGTTTATTACAACCCCCCCCCCAGGTAAGCCGTATATTTTTCAAAATAATTAAAGAGAGGCAATTTTAAGTTGTGATGTCACAACCCAAGAAATCTAGACAATGAGAGTGAAAGGCCAAGCTTGTTATCCTGTTTGTACTGTAACTAATTAAGCACTACACCATGAAGGCGCATGGGGAATGGATATATAGATCCACGTATTCTTGACCGCAACATTAGCTTCACGCCCCGGCCGCTTTGCTCCGGTTAAGCAGTCCCGACCCTCCGTTATATAAGATGCTGGGTAAGCCCGAGAATCGGTCTGGACGACGTGGAGAGTAGGATTTTTTTTACCTTGCCGCAACTTGAATTCCGACCTCTCGGTGTTCCTGCCCGTTGCCGGGAGCTATACCGACTACGCTGTCCGGGCACGATTATTTGTAAAGGTGAAGTTCCTCTGGCATGTACTGTCTTCGCTCGCTTGAAAACCTGGGTCGTGGGTTCGAATCCCACTCAGGGCATGGATGTTTAGTTTGTGTGTGTGCGTTTTTCTGTGTTTGTATACAGGTAGAGGCCTTGCGACGAGCTGATCACCCGCCCAAGGAGTCCTACCGAATGTGTAAGATCTAGAAAAACCGAAGTGAACGGAGAAGTTCATGGAAGTAGGACTAGGTCCACTGGGGCTGTAGTGCCAAGGAAAAAGAAAGTTCCTCTGCTTAACTAATTAAGCACTACGCCTTGAAGACATAAGGGGGAGTTGATGTATAGATCCACGTTTTCTTGACCTTGGAGGTATAATAGTTGGAGATGAGTGGTCAGCTTCACCCCCGGTCGCTATACCGCCGGCAAAGGAGTCCCTGTTAGCCATTAGATAGGAGGCTGGATGGGTCCCAGAGCCGGTCTGGACGACGTGGGGAAGTTAAATTTCTTACCTTGCAGGGACTCGAACCCGTTGATCTTCCAGCCCGTATCCGGTCGCTATACCTACTGCGCTATTCTGCCTTGTTTACTTATACGTTTCTTAACTGTTAGCCTTTGTACAAACCTTAAATTAGACGCCGTCTTTGCTTACAGCAAAGAACCAGTCAATTCTGAGTCATGTGTTTTGTTAGCATTATTTGCTTGTTAAGTAATGGAGATGCATCGTTTTAAGTCAGGTAATATATTTCCTCATGGGACCAACATTCTTGAGACTGGTAGTAAGTATATTCTCTCTCCCTCTCTCTCTCGCTGCAGTATATAGGAAAGTAGGTCGTTCGCTCGGAGCGAGCCTGTGTTGGGTTTTGGGGTCGCTCGCCGCCCGGTTGAGCCGGCTGAACAGAAACCCTGCAAAGCAGCACTGTACAGACGCACCAAGCAGTTGGAGGAAGCAGAGCGTAATTATAATGGTTCAAGCTTTCGTGTGCGTGTTTTGACGTGGAAGTTTCGTTAGAAAAATGCAAGTGACGACATTGTATTACTCCACAGTGGTTTTTTAAATATGTTCTGTGTGGGTATCATAAAAGTAACGTACTAAATGTGTCAGATCGATTGATGTGAAAGTCGTTTTGGTGTGGATGTGCCGTGGTTTAAGAAATCTGTTCGTTTGTTAGGTTATGTCAGTGATTAAGTATGATTTTAAAGTGAAGTTTAAGCTCTTAAGGTACGTGGTTGTGTTGTGTAAGTGTGTAGAAACGCATGTACGTGCCTGTGGATATACGTGCTGTGTTCCTGGAAGTGATATGAAGTTCAAGTCAACTGGAATACACAAAGTAAGGGTTTGTTTGGGTTAAATATAATATATCATCCAGAAACCCTTATTGCTTCCAATGAAGTCTTCAGTACCTCTGTTATAGGCGTATAAAATACAAGAGGAAGTTACCGTTAGCCCTGTAAATCAACAGTGGTTATTATATGTACCATCTACTTTTAGAAACTGAATTTTGTGCAGTCAGTGTATTTGTGAGTTCCCTATGATTCTCACAATAAACAGTAGTTCCCAAAACATTATCCGGTTGGTCTTTGTAGCGGGGACTTAATGTTTCCTGTGAGGTACGAACTGAAGTTGTATATAGCCAATATTTTCTTTCAGAACAGATGCAACTGTGGGCCACGCACTGAAGCAGTTTATGTCACTATACCGCGTTATAACAAGTATTTAAATAACACTGACAAGACATACGAACTTGGATAGTTAATTTCATAACCTTCTGTGACTTTCGATTATGTCGATATACCATATTAACCGCCATAATGTTCTTTGCGAGTCAGTAGCAGGACTATATATATATATATATATGTAGCGTCTCATGATAGGATGACGAATGATGAATTGGGAAGGATCTGGAAGGACACACCCGTGGTCTAATCGGTATACTCTTCTGGCATATCGTTGGAGGGACAGTAAATCTGCGAATACTTTGTCAGGATAACGGGTGTCTAGCCGAAATTCGACATATTCCGAATAGAGAGTCTAGACTGTGAGTACTACGCCAGCCCACACGGAGGGTAGTTATAATCAAAGAGCATGACATATTTAAGCTTTAACTCTCCCACCTTCGGAAGTGTATGTTAAGTAGTTATAAATTTTGAGAACTTCGCAGTAGTACTCGTGTGTGGGGTTAGATGTTTATGAAATTGTGGATACAGTAAACCCTCTCTAATCCGGATGTCGGATAATTCGGATCGAAATTTGAAAAATGAAAAATTCTGTCCACAGTTGAGTACGCACTTTAAAAGACGTGGGATTTAGGAGCAAGAGGGATTAGAGCGAGTGGACTTTCATACTGTGTTGAGGGCAGCTGGAGAGACAAGAAAATATCCAAGATTGGCTTGAGCTGGATGGAGACCCTGGATTTCAGCTTTTGACAGATGAAGAAATTGCTGCAGTGATATATTTTTTCATCAGCACCCCCATTAAATTAATCCGTATTACCGAGAGTTTGCTATATTTTAAACATATTGTTAACTGATATTAAATTTACAGTTACAAGTCATAACCACCCTTAAGATCCTTGTTAGCCTTTTATGAAATAATGGAAAGAACGCCCTATATGTTGGACATGCCTGTCTGTGACCTAGCGTTAGCGCCTGAACCGTTGAATAGATTTTGATAAGAGTTCAGCTTGGGAGACTTCCACTGAAAGTTATCAGGCAGGTCCGGTTTTCAGCCATGTTTGTCTGAAACAAAAGCCTGCTTAACATTAGGTTATAAGTGTACTTTTCCATGTATATTATATACTTTGTCATTTCTTTGTGAAATTCGTTAGATTTTAAGCGAATGATGTTAATTGGTAATTTCTAATCGTTCTTATAAATTACAGAGATCATAAATTGATTTCTCGGGAATTCATTTGAAATTATACGTTGTTTAATTATTATTTAGTTCATGTATAAAATTTGCTCATATCGAATTTCTTGTTCGTTTATATACTTGTTGCAAGTAGGCGTCAGGTACACACTTCTGAATCTTATTAAAAAAAGATATTTTAACGGATTTGATGAATGCGTTGCCAGGAAGCAGCTTTATAAACCGGCCCAACACGCAACAGTAGATGAGAATGTGTTTTCTATGTTTTCCGCGCCAGTCCAGTGCTGGTAACGATCAATGAACTCGCGGTGTGACATGCGACACGTGTTTTCTGTGTGGGCTGCGCTTTGCAACAATAGAGGAGCTGTGTTTTCTGTGCGTAGTCCTTGCTGAGAGAGTACAGGAATTGGAAATTATTTCACTAAAAGACAGACCCGCCCTCTCGTTAGAGAGGGCGCCCCACAATATCAAGACAGTGTCTACCAAACAGTAATAAATATGTGGTAATGAGCAGGAGTCCTACCGAATGTGTAAGATCTACCGACGGGCTCGACGCCAAGACCGACCGACCGACCGTCAGTTGTAATGTGACTTGACATTGTCTTTGACTTTGATTTCACTTGAGTGCCGAAATTCCAAGGAAACAGCAGTGTGGCCGGAAGAAGAATTAGAAGACTTAGTGTGTGACGTTACATGTGCTGTAGTACATCGATATTGGGAGTGTGTAATGTAGTGAGACTTTCATAGTTCCTGTGTTACAGACCCGTTGCCAGGAAACGGATAGTGAAGACTTGTGGAAATAGGCTGAGAAAATTAGTGTGGAGTGATTGTAAATTGTATAAATTAGCAGTAATGTAACAATTAATTGTAGTTACGTCCTATAGGTGGTTAATAAATCCAACTACCAATCCGAACCCATTCTTTAGTCACTGTGACTCGTGACAGTATGATAGCGTAAAGAAGTGGCATGTTACTGGATGGTGTATGGTACCACGGAAGTGAATAGGCCCTTGTAAGGGTTCCGTAATATGCGGCGAATTTGTTTAATGGTTGAGCAACTCTTAGCTTTTGAAGAAAGAATCACGCTGAGAAAGTTGGCAGAATCTTAACACCGTTCTGACTAACATTGAGGAGCATTGCTTTTCGAATTCTTGTTGCCTGGACGCCCTCTATCCTGAGAGGTCCTTCGTGTTTTCGTTAGTCCCTCCAAGTAAATAATGCTTCGACCATTTTCTTCAACACCATTTTCAGTTCGTTATTAACTAATGAACTTGAATCTGACACTATAGGATGAAATACAGCGTCGTTAAATAAAAGTTAAAATGAGGACTCTGCCCCGTATATGTAGTTAATTATTAATACTTTGGCAGGAAGCAGCCTTTCTGTACATGCGTACATAACACGTGATGCATGCTCGCGTGACGATTGGTACACACAGACAGCAAGGTGATCTCATAAGCCTCTGTTTACTTTTCAAAATAAGGAAAGTAGGCTAATACAGGGATTATTTCCGTAAACGGTTTCTTTTGTAGTTTATTTTATGGCATTGTCAGTATCTCAGGCTGCATTACGTTGGATAGTAGATTGATTAATTAACAATGAATTGGGAGGGATTTGGAAGGAAGCGGTCTTGGCCTGATAGAGCTATTGGGGGGAAATTACGGAAAACATCAGTGAAGGTAGGAAGTTTCCTGACCTACATGTGAACCCAACACCTCTCGCTTCATAACTTGTACTATTCGCCAAATATAGCTAATTAGAATGATCAAGTCAAATAGGATGAGATGGGCAGGGAATGTAGCACGAATGGGACGAAGATGAATGCGTATAGGATATTGGTGGGAAAGGCAGAAGGATAAAGACAACTAAGAAAACCAAGACGTATGTGGCATTATAATATTAAGATGGATGTTAAAGAGATAGAATGGAGTGGGATGGACTGGATTGATCTGGTTATGTATAGGGACCAGTGGAGGGCTCTTGTGTACACGGTCACTAATGAACCTTCGGATTCCATAAAATGCTGGGAAGTTCTTGAATAGCTGTAGAACTGGCTTTTCGAGAAGAGCTCAGCTCCATTAAGTTACTTACACCTCACGAATGGAGGCTATGTCGTTAATCACACTACACCAACCTGTTCGGGCTCGAAAGGGTTAATGGTGCCAATAGGCGGCTCATACACGTACGAGTCTGGCTCGGCGAGGAGCCGGGCTCGGATTAGTTTCACCACGTTTGAGTCTGGCGACCCACACACGGACGAGTTTGACTCATTGGAACCCCAGCCGAGTCGGACTCGCGAGCCAGGCTCCTACGTTTATGGGCCCCCTTACACAGAATATCTCCATTAGTTGAATAACAGGTAACGTCAAATCGGGTGGCTTCTTGCCACGTCAGTTTTATCGCAACGTGACGTTTTATCAGCTATACTATTAACGAGAACAGAAAACAAGTTAAGAAACAAGTTTTAACTTTTTCTGTTCTAGTTAATAGTATAGCTGATAAAATGGCATCACGTTATAAAAGTGATGTGGCACATAATATTCTGTACCATGATTTTAATATACCCATGTTATGTATATGACGATTTCTTAAAAGATAGCTTGTGTGAATACTTCTGCCTTGTGCCAACTTTCGAGTCAGTAAAAGTGGGTCGTGATTTTTGTTCCCTTTTTTCAGGCTGCATCTTTCCACATTCTGATTTGAAAATATAAATAACGCACGTGGAAAGGAAAACGAGGCTTCTCCGGGCATCGGAAACAGACACGTCTTTACATAATTACTTCCTGCAGCGTGTACCTGTAATCCAATTGATCTTATCACTTTTTTTATATTCATAATGGGGGATGGAGTCCAGCTGGGTCCACTCGGCACGTCGGCCACTGTTTGGCCTACTGTAGCCTGCCCCGGGTGATTATGATGATGGAGAGTTTGGTGGAATGAAGATTGGTAGGGGAAACGGAAGTACTAGGAGAAAACCTGCCATATTATCATGTTGGGTGTGAGGTTCTCACAGCGGTGAATATGATCCAGGCATATTCACCACTGGTGAACTGTGAGCATATACCGACAGTACGGCGTCACATCCCACAAGATAGTACTCTTCTGAACCTTACCACATTTTGATTTGTCCTGTAGCAGTTACCGACTTGAATTAACCTTCTTTTAGATGTAACACATTTTCATTCCTTATTCCTTAGATGGCGGGCACGTGGTAGCGTAGTTGGTTGAGGCACTATGCTACAATCCGGAGGGTCGCGGGTTCGATTCTCCAAGAGATAATCAGATTTTTTTAATTGATCTAATCCTTCCAGCCGCACTATGGCCCTGGGGTCGATTCAGCCTCCGCGACCAGTTTGATCTATTGTGCTTCCCTCTATGATATTCTACCAGTCTCTATGCCCTATCGATAAGTGGTGCGTACCATCAGTCCCGCCGAGCAAGCGAGTTCGGCCACTTGCTTAGCGGTGTCTATAATGCTTCCCCCATCTATCAGAGGCCTTAGAGACTATTGTTGGGCGGGAAACATCCTGGAATTTGGCTCAGTGATCCCCTTTGGGGATATGAGGTTCTTTTACGTGCCGTAAAGTTACGACACGGGACACACAGCTTAAAGTCCCTCCCGGAGGACTTGTTCCCTGAATTTTTCCGCCCATAAAAATTCGACGACCTCCGCCGGGTATTTGAACCCGCGTACTACGAGTCATGAGGTGGGAACGTTACCTCTAGACTACGGAGGCCGCTTTACGTCTAGGTCTTGCTAGTGGTCTTCTGGCTTTCCCACCGAAACCCTATATACATTCCTCTTCTTTCCCATTTTTGCTACATGCAGCTTCATTCTCAACTTCATTGACTTGATCATTCTAATTATACTCCTAGAAGAGTACAAGTTATGAAGCTCCTGATTATGCAGTTTTTCTTCAACCTCATCTCACTTCATCTCTCTTCGGTCCAAATATTTTCCTCAGCACCCTGTTTTCAAACACACTCAGTCTATGTTCCTCCCTTAATGTCAGAGACCAAGTTTCACACCCATACAGAACCACAGGCAAAATTACAGTTTTGTGTTAGACAGCAGACGATAAGACAAGTTTCTGGATTGAATGGTAGCAAGCGTTACTAGGGTGACCAACTCTCCCGTATTTCCCGGGATCTCCCGTATTAGAGCTAATTTTTTGTATCATCCCGGCTCCAATATTGACCTTCTATTTCTCCCGTATATTTCAGTACCAATCAAGATCGAAAAATTTAAATTATATATTATTTCCGCCAAATACATTCCGATATAAACTGTCATTATTATCGACAGTTTAGACTTAGAGGTACTCATCGATAAATATCGAAAAATTACCTATAATACTCGATAGAAAGTTTATCATATACTAATCGATAGCGGAATATCCGTTTCCGGATTGTAATATTTTCTGTTCTTGCTTCTTGCCGTGTTCATCCTCGTGCTTTTAAATAATTACCAAATTGAATCCATTTTCGTAATGAGTAGTGAGAGTGAAAGTGAAAGCAACAATGCAAAAACTCCACCTAAGAAGAAAACTAAATACTTGTGTGTTTACTTGAGAAAATGGGAAGAACAATATTTATGGTTAAAGTCCGTGCCCTCCAACGTTTACAGAGCTTATTGTATACTTTGTAAACGTGAGTTCAGCATCGCTCACGGGGGTAATACCGAGTGCAGACAACATTCTTGCACAGAAGGGCATAAACGAAAGGAAAGGGACGTGAAGACCTCTTCAAATTTACACCTCTTTTTCGGGAACAGCAGCAAAGACTTCAAAAACGTTGCAGGTGAGTTAGCATTGGTTTTCCATACTGTAAAACACAACATCGGCTACAGAAGTATGGATTGCGCAAATAAGTTATGGAAGGATATTTTCCATGACTCTTAACTTGGCTAAGAAGATGTCCTGTGGCCGAACAAAGGCTATTGTGAAAAATGATCTAGCGCCAAGAAGTGTGCAAGACTTCATCGATGTGTTGAAGGATCCTGCAAAATCAATTTTTTCTCTATTGCAACTGATGCCTCCAACCACAAAAACAGAAAGATATTCCCGCTGGCTGTGAGGTATTTTGACCCTCTTAGTGGTGTTAAAAATAGGCTCCTGGACTTCATTGAACAAGCTGATGAAACAGCTAATGCTACCCATAATTTGATCAAGTCTTCACTTGATACACACAAGTTAAGATATAAAAAATCTAACTTCATATTGTGCGGATAATGCAAATGTGAATTATGGGAAGCATAATTCTGTGTTCAAACTACTACAAGAAGATAACAAAAATG
>NW_019743170.1:1081272-1131459 GCF_002891405.2 Cryptotermes secundus | reverse complement strand
AACAATTGTAAAAGAATTTAATCTTGATTTTGTAAATGAGGACAGCCTGTATGAAAAGTTTTCTAGTGCAAAAAGTGTTCTGAATGTGGTAAAAACAGGACGTATAGAACAAAGTTGGGTCAATATTTTCAGTGATTTAAGAAAAAACAAATTGATGTGCCAAACCTTATTAAGATCTTGGATTTGTTTTAAGCATCCCAGGCTCAAATGCCCACACTGAAAGAATTTTTTCACTGATGAGCAATAAATGGACTGATCAGAGAAATCAAAGCAGCTTAGAACTAATTAAGTCAGAGCTAATGGTAGCAATTAATTTTGACTATAGTTGTAAAGAGTTTTTTAAATTTGCACAAGAAGATAAAAAATGCTTAGTTCTGCAGCATCAGGGGACAAATACATATAGGTTATGACTAAGAAACATGCAAATTTGTAAAATTTATTCTATATTGTGACCTGTATATTATATACAATGTAAATTAATTGTTTTATTTAATATTATCCATTCCATTAACGTTTGCTGGACTGACGCCGCGCCGCTAAAAATGCGCAAAATTTGTCGTGACTAAATCTCCCTTAAATTCATGACCGAAAGTTGGTCACCCTAAGCGTTACCCGAATTCACTCTCCTTAATATCGTCATGAATCGAAATTTTACTTGTTAACTGTCGTTCCCAAATATTTGAACTGTGCCACCTTTTCAAAGGATCTGTTATCTATATTTATGTCATGATTTTGCCCTGCTTTCTGGTGTCGAGACAGCAACATACGCATACTTGTCTCCGTGTCTAGCTCAGCTTCCTTACTGGCGTCAATTAAAGTTTTTATGTTTCTCTTTATGGTATCAATGTTATCACCTACTAAATTCACATCATAAGCATAGAGCAACAGTTGATGTGTCCCATTTAATTTCAGTCCAACCTGGTTTTCCTGGACCTTCCTAATGAAATATTCTAAAGCAAAGTTGAAAAGCAGTGGCCATAAAGCATTTTCTTGTTTTAGACCATTTCGGATTTGCATATGGTAAAATAAATGATTTAAAAGTATCGGAGTCATAAATTTCTTATAGAAGATTAAAACTTACATGTTAATTCCACAATGTATGTGGTAGTTAGTGCGACTTGATTGATTATGATGTCTCGTGCCATGTTGCCGTCATCTCTAGGTGTCGATAAGGTGGCGCTCTGCCGTGTCGTTGCAAGTTCTTATTATGTAAAGTACTGAAGTTTCCTCAGAGCCAGAGTTACTGGCGATTTACCTTTAATGTGTTCATCTTGGAGGCAAGCCCCCTGAGACTCACTATCAGAGATTTGTTTTTTCGACTGAATCCTTGCGGTCAAAGTCCGTGTGTAACATCCTCTCTGATGATTGGTTTGTCTCCTATGAATATGGTTGACCTTTCGTCAAATGTACGTATCGCTCATGTTATTAAACATTCTTTACAAAGCAGATCTTGCCTATTTTACGTATCTTATGCTACAACGGTAGCTTAGTCATTTGAACGGTCGTAAGCCTGACCACCGCCAAGTTTAAGCCTCTTATATTTTCTGTGTTAGGCTTCGCGTCTTTTTATGCTGCGTGAAGCTTCCTACTGATTACTTTATGTGTATAAACGGGTGTAGAATCGATGGAGACCGTCTTCTGAAAATATACAGTATTCAGTTCAATCATACAAGTAAATTAGAACAAGTCAGAGTACATAAACACATTTGCGATAACATTTTAGAACGTGCAAGCAGTATTAGCTCAAGCTATTTCATAATTCAGCGAATTCCCGCTTGCTGTGCTAAAGTAACGTCGCGTATTCTTTGTATATGTTCAGGGGTATCGCCCTCCGAGTCCAGCGCTTCCATTTGCGCGTTTGCGCAGGCCGAAACCCACAGTAGAATAATGCTGCACGTAACGCGTTATTCGCCTTGTTTTACCGGTGGGGGCGTGGAGGTATAGCTCCACGCACTCAGTCTAAGCACTAGATGTTGGTGAGTGGTCACATTCACCCCGGGTCTGTTTACTACCTGATAAATTGTCCCCGGTATTCATTGGAGTCGAGATAGCTCAGTAGGTATAGCGGCCTGGATTCGATTCTTGCTAGGGGCAATAGATATTCTCTTCTTCATACCGGCTCAGGGGCCGACCCAGCCTCCACTCTAGTATGTATTGAGGCTCCTTTTCCTGGCAGTAAAACGACTGGGGCGTGAAGCTGATCATTCACGTCTATCTACTGCCGATGTCAAGAATGGTGGAGCCTATACCTCCACTTTCTTGTACGTTATCATGGTGTAGTACCAAATTAATTTAGCACAGGGACAACTTTACCTTGATTTATTGGAGAGGAGGCTGGATGGGCCCCAGAGACTATCGATCCTCTGGAGAAAAGATGAATCTCTTTTCCCTTCCTGGAATCGAACCTAGATTTCTCGTTTTTCGTGTCAGTAGCCTGTTTGGTATACCGACTGAGCTATGTCGGTAACTACAGCCGCATTATCTCGTATTACTGATTCGTGTTTCACAGAGTCCCGCCATTTTCAGTTCATTGCTTCTTAACTTCAGCAGATGATACAGAATTGTAAAATTATCGAATAAGCAACAAACACTGGGCATGCTGCAAGTTATCTAGTGGTAAGGGCCTTCATAGTACAAGACAGGAGTCGATTTTGCAGATCTCGTGGTTGATTTCTTATGATCGGTACTCGTATATTTGTTAGTACTTGAAATAGCCAGGCCAATGACGTGTTGTTCTCTCTGCTGTGTATGCCTTTATCACAGTGGCTGATATCGCTGTTATCAACTTAATTGAAAATAACTATCCAGCATTTTTTTTTATCAAGGTTAACTCCATACGCAGGGGAAATTGCTGGGCATCATCAGTGTGGATTTCGGCTTACTGAAGTATAAACTATTGATCTCGTATTCCGCGTTCGTCTGATGGTGGAGAGAGGACGGTGTAAAACTGGACAAGTAGCTACATCAACTGCCTGTAGACATGAAGGAGGTCAGTAACTAAAGAATGAAACAATGGGTTTGCACGGCGGTACATCGAAATACGAGGGAGAGTCAGTAAATAGGTCACAAATGGAAGTAAAGCAGCTGTAATGCATGTAATACGTTTCCTGTGTGTATCACAGGTAGCAGCTCAGTTCTGCTTCATGAAAGTCTAGGTAGCAGACGCGCATACACATGTTTAGAGGCTGGTTTTCATACTCAAAATGACGATCGTGATTGAGGAGTAAACTACCGACGAGCAGCGTTCTTTTTTTGTGGGCAAAAGGACTCACTGCAAAGGGTATTCATAAAGAAATGTTTCCTGTTTACGGTGGGAAGTGCTTGTCGCGTAAAGCGGTTCACAAGAGGGTGGGAAACGTTTCGCTGATGGAAGAGATTGGAACGGAGGTGCGGAAGTGGCTGAGACGGCAGTCTAAAGACGTCTGTGCTGAGGGTTTCGACACACTGGTAAAGCGATGAGAGAAGTGTATCAGTGTTTGTGGAGGATATGTAAAGAAATAAATATTTTTTATCCAGGTTCGAATATCACATGTTTTATGTCATATCCATTGTGACCTATTTACTGCCTCTCCCTCGTACATTCAGGAACTCGTGACACACCAAGTAATACTTATGTTTCTATGTATGGAATTTTTGTGGAAACTGTAGAAGAAAAGAGACCACTAGGAAGACCTAGACGTAGGTGGGAGAATAATATTAAGACTGATCTTAGGGAAATAGGATGGAGTGTTGTGGGCTGGATTCATCTGGTTCAGGATAGAGACCCGTGGAGGGCTCGTGTGAACATGGTAATGAACCTCCGAGTTCCATAACATTTTGGGAAAGTTGAGTTGATGAACGACTGGCGGTTTCCAAAATACTCCATGGAGTTAGTTAAGTTAGCTTGTGTGTATGCGCGTGTAGCTGTGTTCGCATTTGTAACCTTTCTGCTTGCCATGAAAACAGTTGCTGTTGATTTTGATTCTGCTGCTGGCTCTTTGCACCTTGTGGATGTAGGCAGTGTTTAAGACGTTTCGGAGGTACATGCTGTCTCCATCTTCAACCTCGAAACAGACTGAGTGGCTAAATGTTTGTGTATGTTTGCCTTATTGGTCCGTGGGAGTGGCGGGTTGGAAAGAATGGGGCGGGGGTTGGTGCTCGTTCAAGGCCAATATGAACATTGGACAGGGATGAATTGTATCATATGGTTCTGTTAGACCAACAACATGCACAGTGGAGCACAAAAGAAAATGTATGCACACTTCAGCATACAAAATTTGCGCTTGAATGATTTATTGGTACATCTTCGGTTCAGTTTTGAAAATATCCATAGATTATCTCTATAGCACATTTTAATAAGAGGTTATCTATGGTCATTTTCATATTTGAACCGAAGATGTTTCAATAAATTATTTAAGTAGATATTTTATACATTGAAATCTGTATACATTTTGGGGAGGGGACCCTCCGCGTACACGAACACGTACACGTCCTACTCACTTTGTCTTTGAAGGTGGAGGCAGCATTTAGTGACGAAACGGCGGCATCATTGCCCACATGTACATGGCGCAAAGAACCAATATAGTTGTTGGATGCGCATGCAAAAAATGCTTCGTCCTGTCTGTCCGCATGAAACAACAGCTCTCCCACTGGATATGTTTTCTTGACAGTTTATATCGAGTGCTTTTCCAGAATACATAGACATTCAGTTTCAGTTGACACTGGACAAAACTAACGGGCACTTTACACGAAGACCCAAATGTGTTTTTAGCCCGCTTTGCATATTTTGAAAAAAAAAAATAGGCTTATACGATCTCCGTGCTATCTGTGTGTCCTCCCGTGTCAGCTTTGAATGCCTGAATCAATCTTTATGGAACTTGGTATGTATATCACAGCACCTGAGCTCATCTCAACGGCGTACTTCGCAAGTCCCTCCCGTCAGTCTGTGTGTCTGTATGTGTATCCCCGCGTACCTTCGCTAGTTGAAAGTATGTCTCCTACCCCATTGCCGAGAGTACAGTGCGGTTACCATGGCAGCGAAGCCATTGCCACCCCGTTAATTAATTTCACACATAAAATATCTGAACGCGCCTCAAATATATCAGCATTTTTTAAACAATTACTAAGCAACAAGCTGAACATGGAGGAATGGATTAAAATTAGAAAAGAATATTCTGGGAAAGTGAAGTGTTCCTCGCCAACCGCGGTTTCCATTAGTATCCGGTTTGGGCAATTGGTGCTTCCTGTCCGTGGGCTGCGTATGCAGACGGTGAGAAATACACAGTTACCAGAGACAAAGCTGTAGTAACACCCGAAACTCGTTTTCTGTGTAAAACGTAAGGCTGTCTCTGTAAGAGGCCGTGGAAGCCCATAGGATTTTGAGACGTCGAGTCGAGGCTCCCACATTTTCTAGACAATTGACTCACAGATGGTGGTGAGTTTGTCAGCCTTACGCGCCGGCCTCCCTTTACCGCCAGGAAGATTCCTGGTACTCATTTCTGTTAGAGGCTGAGTCGACCTCAGGGCGGCTGAAAGGATTAAGTCAAGTGAAATAACCATTGACCTCAACGGAAATCGAACCCGCGGCCATTTCAAAGTGCTCTTATTGTCAAATTTCTGTTTAATAGTAAGCCACAATTATTTTTCAACCTGTTACCATATTACTTTAAATATCAGACCCCCTCGAAATTAATACGTTTCAAGTTTTTCAGCGGAGGGGTGAGGGATATGTAAAATGTGCTTATATTCGAAGTAATGCGGTGTTAATGTTTCTTAGCGGCTTGGCGTTGCGGTGACGCTTTGGAATCGAATTCGGGAAGTCCTCCGTTCTAACCACGGCTGGGACACCCGCTGTCCTGATTAAATCTCTTGGGTTTTCTCAGGCCCTCCTGGATAATGTAGGGCTAGTGTGTCGTGTCACAACTGATTCCTTCAAATCCACCCAATCATCGGACTCTGTGTAAGTCTCGATACGTGAAGCGCCTTAAATTAGCGCAATTAAAAAGTCCTGCCTGCTGTCTAGACACTGTATAGTCCGTGCTGCACACTGACAGCATATGGTGGACGAATTGGGATGTTAACGGGGGCCGGTTTGTCAGGCGTTCCTGACAACATGTTTGCAGAAACGCAAAGTAAAGTTGTCCCTATGCTTACTAATTAAGCACTACGGCATCAAGGCGTATGGGGGAGTGGATGTATATATCCACATTTTCTTGACCTCGGCACTAGTTGTAGGTGAGTGGTCAGCTTAACGCCCCGGCCGCTTTACACCCTCGGTACCCATTAGATAGGAGGTTGGGTGGACCCCAGAGCCGGTCTGCACGACGTGGAGAAGAGAGAATTCTTGGCCCTACCGGGACTCGAGTTCCAACCTCTCGGTCGTCCGGCCCGTAGACAGTCGCTCTACCGACTGAGCTATCCAGAACATAAGTATAACAAGCAGGCTATGGGTCAGACGACCGGCGAATGTGTTTTCGATCCTGACACAGATTCTCCTGTACTCCGCAGCGTCCAGACCGGCTCTGGGATTCACAAAGTCTCCTCTCCAGTGGGTACTGTGGGCTCTTTCCCCTGGATATAGCTGTCTGTCTAGGTTAAGATTGCATAGAGCTGTACCTCTATTCCTGTTGCCCCCACTTTGGAGCACGGGCATCAGTGAAACCTTTTTATTTCATTTGAGTTTCTTGATCCTAAGACAATCGGTAGGACTCCATGTACGGGGGATCAGCCCGTCGCAAGGTCACCACTTACACAAACAGAATAAACGCAAACATCCATGCCTTGTTTGGCATTCGAACCCACGATCCCGTTGCGAGTGAACGAAGACAGTTCATGCTTTAGGCCCCGCGGCCACTGTGAATGGTCCATTCCCCCATAGCTTCTGCTGAACTAAGCGTAGGACGAACACAACCTTCAACGATTTTGTAAAACATAAAGCGTTCCAAGTTCTGGCAAAAGTTTAGTTCCGGAGGGACGTGCTGTTTCCATATTGAGGTTGGAAGAGTTAGCCACTCATGTAATCAGAAAGGAGGGGAAAAGCCTAAACTTGTATCAGACTGCACGGCGTCACATCCCTGGAGATAAAACTGCTTATCGTGAGAGACTCAGGTACGGAGCGTATTAAGCAGCGGGAAAACATAAAAACTAGAATATACAAAACTAATTTTACCTGTGGTTCTGTATGGGTGCGAAACTTGCACTCTGGCTTTAAGGGAAGAACAGAGACTGAGGGTGTTTGAGAACAAGATATTGAGAATATTTGGTCTGAAGAGAGTTGAAATGACGGGACGTTGGAGAACACCGCATAATGAGGAGCTCCATAACTTGTACTCTTCTCCAAGTATAAATAGAATGATCAAGTCAAGGAGGATGAGATGTGCAGGGAATGTAGCACGAGGGTGGAGAAGACGAATACGTAGAGGAAAGCCAGAAGGAAAGAGACCACTAGGAAGACCATGACGTAGGTGGTTGTAACAATAAAAGGGATCTTAGAAAGATAGGATTGGGTGGTATCGACTGGATTCAGCTAGCTCAGGATATGGACCAGTGGAGAGCTCTTGTGAACACGGTAATGAACCTTCGTGTTCCATAAAATGCTGGAAAGTTTTTGAGTAGCTGCACAATTCGCGGCTTGTCAAGAAGGACTCAGCCCCATGAGTGAGTTATTGATAAGCAGTCGGCATTTAAGAAAGAAACAATACCAGAGGACGACGAGACATAAGAACCGGGCTAAACAAGATCTGGTTGGTCTTACCGCACATGTGTTAAATGTATAGACACGCGTTTGAATTCAGAATGTCTTGTACCACTTACGCAGGTTTAAAGCATTGTTTTAACCGCTGCGTTGCTTGTCAGCGTGTAACAGTTTTGTTATCCGAGTACTTCGGTTTCCCCTGCCAATCTTCATTCCACCCATTGCTCCACAATCACCCTCACCTATCATCTGGGGCTGGTACAGTAGGCCAGAAGTGGCCGCAGTACCAAGGGACTTAGTCCCACCCCACTACCATTAAAAAAACAGTTTTGTTATATTAACTTAATAATACTACTCGAATGGCCTGCATATACCTAACTAAACAAAAGGAGGGTGGGAATAAAATGTAAAAACAGGCGTTCTGTAGCAGGGCCATATTGTCACGTGTATGAGTGACTGTAGACGGTGTTTGGATTGGTGACTCGATATATTCACCACTTATACACTAACGACTCGTGACTGCACTTTACAGATCACTGACACACACACACACACAGACTAGTGTTCTCGGCCTATTTCAGTCTCCACTAGCCGTTTCGTGGCAACGGATTTTAACACAAGGATTATAACAATCTCACATAATTACAAACACACAAAGTCTTCTCTTCGCCGCTTATCAACTGACTTACTTCTAAATTTCGTATCGCTTATAACATTTCGGCACGAACCACGTAGAAAAGAGCTCTTTTATTGTTTTATCTTGATTTCTGCCGCATAGATGTGTTTACCGCGCCGTGGCATAACAACGACCGCATAGGGGACCACAGAAACACTGTTCCTCTATTGCTGTACCGTTGTTGCCTTCGTGTCTGTTTATGTGGGAATGTGTTTATCGAGCATTTGCGTAGAAACGGCTCTGGTATATTTGCTTATCTCGCGGTCGTTGCATAGTAACGGCGCTACACGCTAGGTTTGGGAGTGAAGCTTATCTCATGCGAGGAAAATACAGAAAACAGTAGGAACTGCATGCACATAAAGGCGCGTTCACATTACTCGTGCTCGTGCTGGTGTGACTCGCTGTGCTCGCGAGAAATGTGGAGGATATGACAAGTCACGAGACAAGCAAATTTAAATTTTTTAATTTAAAAACTATAGTCAGTAAATTAAAATACGGCTACAGCCTATACTCACTACTAGTATATATTCGGACCCTCACGCGCCGAAGCCTGGCGAGCAACTGAAGTAGTGTGGACGAAGATTTACGAGCACAAGTAAAAGCCAGACGAGTCTCCCGACGAGCACAAGCACGAGTAATGTGGACGCACCTTAAGAGATCTCTTCCAACGGATCGAGTTGGATTAGTCGATAATGTATTGTGGCGATACCAGGTCAGCCTCTCGGCTGGGGCATCGGGTATTCCCACTCACGGCTTTCTTGTTTTTGGCAGTCCTTCCGAGCTAAAACCAGGATAGTACATTGAAATTGACCACGACACTTTCCTTCCAAATTATTTTCAGTTCACCGTTCATAAAACTTGAGTCATTCGACGTTGTATTCAGCGCGATCGCATTCTGTGCGAGGGATGCGTTCCTGAGGATGTCGCATAACTCAGGACAAGTTCCGAAATACATAATTCTCCCTCTTTGTTTCTCATTATTTCAAACTTCACGCATAAAGTGCGACCGCCCCGCACATCCATCCTTATCCCCGAAGATGAAAAAAAAATTTCTCCTGATATTACATCATGACTGACCGCCTGTGTGGCCTAGTGGTCAGAGGTCCGGGTTCGATTCCCGGCGTTACCAGATTTTCTGAGAAGTAGTGGGTCTGGAACGGGATCTACTTAGCCTCATGAGGAATATTGAGGAGCTATTTCAAGGAAATAGCGGCTCTGGTCTAGAAAACCGAAATTAACGGCCCTGGGGATTTGTTGCGCTGACCGCGCGACACCCTCTATCCGCTAAAGTTGGCACTAACTTCGCCGACAAGCGGCGGTCCCTCGGTCGGTGTAGTTCGCTTGTGAACTATAGGCCACGGAGTTTGCTTTTATTGTATTACATCATGACCCCTCACCGAAAGTAAAACTACGAGCCTGCATCGTACAGGTTGTCTCAAGCGGCAACGTTCCTGAATTGTATTATGGACTTGCTCTGTTCGAAACGCGGTATGGCCATGACCAGTTCTGATAAAGAGATTTCTCATGGTGGTCCTCAGTCCCTCCAGGCAAGTGCTGTATTACCTGAGATTAGGCCAGCACCGGTTCCTTTCCAGTCCATGGGCCATCGTTCGAGTTACTGACAGCATTATTAAATTAACCAAAATATTCGGCAGTGTGCGGGCACCATGCTACAAGCCGGAAGGTCGCGGTTTCGATTCCCGATGAAGTCATTGGATATTTCAGTTGACTTGATGCTTCCAGCTGCACTATGGCCCTGGGGTCGACTGAGCGTCTAACAGAAATGAGTACCAGGAATCTTCTGGGGTTACTTGTGTCGATTATCTAGAAAATGTGGGAGCCTCGACGTCTCATAGCCTACACTGTCTGTTACAGCAATAGCTTTTTACTTTATTTGTACCATAATATGTATGTAACAAATTCATTTCCTTGTGTCATTAGTTGCTGACCTTTCAAGAAATATGTCAGTAGACAACATAAGTACCACTGTTCAGTTTCCGCCAACACAGAGCCAAGCATCTGGGCAAGTGATTCTTCCAATATTGAATAGGCGTGCGGATAAACAAGTTTGAATGGAATCTGCATGCCTTAGCAAATCAAATTTCTGGCAACGTAAGCACGTGAGTCTTGAAGCGCACATCGACTCTTTGTAGTTTTCTTCAGTATATATCCGTGTATGTGATAGGTTGCACATCTCAGATTGGAGTAAGTATCGTGTTTCCTCAGTATTTAGCGTCGAATGGAGAAAACTACATAATAAGGAGCTTCATAACTTATTCGTCAAGTATAATTAGAACGATGAAGTAGATCCTAAAAGGTTCTGGCGATGGTGTATAACACGCAGAATTACTGGGTTTTTGTACTTTTTCCATCGTCCAATATTCCAGAAAATAGAAAACACGACTTTTCGGATACTGGATCTGTTTCTGTTCTCAGGTGAAGGGGGAAGTGATTGAGATACCTCTGTGAGGTACCCAGATGAATAGGAGTGTGGAAACAGATCCAGTTTCCGAAACGTCATGTTTTCTGGATTTTTTTTTTGTGGAATACCGGATGATGGGAAAAGCCCAAAATCCCAGTAATTCTATAATGATCAAGTGAAGGAGGATGGGATCAGAAGCACATGTAGCACGAGTGGGGGGAGAGGAATGTGTATAGGATACTGGTGGGAAACCCAGAAGGAAGGATACCACTAGGAAAACCAAGACGTAGATGGGTGGATAATATTAAAATGGATGTTAGATAGGATGGGGTGGTGTGGACTGGATTTTTCTGGCTCAGGATAGAGAACATTGGAGGGCTCTTGTGAATAAGGTAATGAACCTTCAGGTTTCATAAAACGTTGGGAAGTTCTTGAGTAGCTGCGCAGCCGGCGGCTTCTCCAGAAGGGCTCAACCCCATGAAGTTGGTTAGTGTCGAATTGCAAGATGATTGATTCATGATGAATAGAAATAGATTTGGAAGGGAGCAGTCGTGGCCTAATAGGTGTACCCAGAATTTTCCTGGGGGTCAGTTGGAAAACTGTGGAAATCCTGAGGCAGGATAACCGCTGTTCTGGCCAAAATTCGAGCCGAGACCCCCCCCTACAGAATTCTAGTGTAGAGCGTTGTCGCTACGCTAGAGAATTCTTTATTGCAGCCTGGTAGCTCAGTCGGTATAGGGACTGGCTACGGGCTAGACGGCCGCGGGGTCGGAGTTCGAGACCCGGTAGAGGCAAGAGTCTCTTCTCCACGACGTCCTGGTTGTGGTGCCCATCCAGCTTCCAATCCAATTGGTATATTGGTCCCTTTCCCTGTGGGTAAAGCAGCCGGGGCGTGAAGCTGACCACTCACCTCTACTTAATGCAGAGAATAAGAATACGTGGATCTGTAGATCTACTCCCTTCTACGTGTTCGTTGCGTAGTGCGTAATAGTTAAGCACAAGGATAACTTTAACTTTATTTACTAAGTTTACCAGAAATATACGAAATGAAGCCATCCCTGTTCAGGGTACAGCTCACAACGCTGTGATACCGTTCTATGTACTGACTGGCAGGTTTAAATCTGAACATCTATATTATTTAGTAATACGAGAGAATGCTTTAGGTTAACTACTTTTGGGCCAATCTGTGTTCGGACACATACGTTACGCTGTGCTTAAAATGATTTAAGTAACAAACTTATTTTCTCGTGGCGTTTGGTGAGACTTATACCTTGGTACTTAAGACAGAAAGTGAGCCCATTGTACCACAGGCCTTTTATGTGAGGGAATGGAGCATTTGTGAAATGAATTGAAATATGTGATAGTGTATACCAAAAATGCACAATACAGGGTGTCCCAGGAGAAAAGGTCATAGTATCGGTCATTCTAAGCAAAGAAGTGTATATGTACATGTGTCCTGTTCCGAACTGTTGGCGAGATAGAGCTATTTCACTGTACAGGCGAGCAACACGCCATGTCCTCACACAAGTTGCTCCGAGATAGAGCTATTTCACTGTACAGGCGAGCAACACGCCATGTCCTCACACTAGTTACAAAGTGCATTGATGTTGAATTTTCGAAAATGTGTTATACTAGGTAAACTGTACCAACTTTACCACTTGAACAATAAATACTGGCATTAGAAACAGTACGTAATATCTCTTTCTTATCAACAAGTTTGGACCTGTACAGTGAAATATCTGTATGTCGGAAACCGTTCGGAATAGGACACATATACATATATACGTACATTTTTTTTTGCTAAGAATGACCGATAGATAGTATGACCTCCCATAATATTGACCTTTCCTCCTGGAACACTCTGTATATCAGGTTTTATCAAAATATATCAAAGAATTGACTATGTGGCACGTTAAATTTCATTTCGCCCCTTAAAACAAATCGATCGAACACAAAATCTGAAATTTTCTACCAAATTTAGCATACATCTGTCATACCAAGTTTAATCTGAATTTGTTTCCTAATTGTGTACATCAAACCCTGATGGTGGAGATGGAGGTAGTTTTGGAAACGTTAGGTACGAACTCCGTACAGACAACGGCCGGTCGCTGAAGAAAACTTTTTTTATAACAAGAATGTGGCTAAGAAGCGATGATTTGGTGATCAGGGGATTACAAGCACAGGCCTGGTTCACTGCTAAAGTGTGTAGTCACAATTAGAATTTATACTTTACGACTAATTTTTCATAACATGCATTAAGACGAGAAATGTAAGTAAAGTTTCGAGCCAAATTTGAGGTTCATAGGGAGGTGACGCCGTGTCCATCTGTTCTGAATTTGGAGGGAGCGGGTTCCTCCGAAAGGTTAATAACTTTTTACTACGCTGAACGGTATCACATCGCAGAAGATACGCAGTTTTGATCAGGAAACGTAAATACAGCATTTTAGGTGGAAAGATAATATTAAATGGATCTTAAAAAAATAGGGAGAAGGGTATCAACTACATTCGTTTTAGAATATGATCGGTGACGTTCTTTTGTGAATATGGTAATGAACCTTGGATTTGATATGTTCACAACCGTGAACCTCAGATATGTCGGTTTTTGAGATGCGATATTCCGGTCGTAGTTTACCGACGTTTCGGAAGAACATGCTGTTTCGTCCATGTTGGTTGCTGGCTTGGGTTACTGTCCGACCTTAAAGATGGCGGCACTGCATACCTCCATTCTTAGCGTGTTATCGGGGTTGTCACCTGAAGTCAGGGCCAGAAATAACTTGTCGAATGGAACTGGGACCCCCTCCCGGGGCGGCGCGATTTACAGACCTTTCTTTCTCCGTTTTTACACCTTATTAAGTGGAAATTAACTTCTTGTTGATCTTTTGCCCTATCATAACGATAAACGTGTTTAGTAGGAATGCAGACGCAACTGGGATTTGGAGTGCCTAAACAGGTGCCTATGTGACACTCGTCTTGTTGGCTACGTCTTCTTGGCTTACTCTTCTGCTCTGAAGATGCAAGCTGTGCGTTCCTCTCCAGTACGTCTTTAAGCTTCTACAGAACTCAGCACTGTTGCATGCATTGCGACATCAGCAACGGGCTCTGTCATAATGTCTGGGAATGTCGTGTTATTGTGGCATATCTAGAGAGTTGATCTATTTCTGGCTGTGGTGAACGAGGGCGGGGAATTTCCCCTCGCCTGGGGCTGCATTTCGACCCGCGCCACCACTTCGTTATAGACGGTCCGGGTTCGATTCCCGGCAGAGGTAACAGATTTTTCTCTACTCCACGGCGCCCAAGCCTGTTCAGAGGCCCACCCTGGCTTTTGTCCAATTGGTGCCGGGGGCGTTTTCCCCGGAGGTAAAGCGGCCGGGGAGTGAAACTGACCACCCACCTGAATCTACTGCCAAGGTCAAGAATGGTGGAGCTATACCTCCACTCCCTCTTATGTCTTCATGGCGTGTACCTTTTACTACACGGTAGTCGGCGTTGACGTGCTTTTTTACGTTTCGACGAATCAAGCGTTATTTGGTATTCAGAAGTTCACTCCTTGACGCACAGCGGTTAATATACGTATGACGTGCCTTTAAGATCAATGAACTGTGTGCAGTATTCTTACGCATTGTGTTCGTGTGTGTGGTAATATTCTCGGAAGAATTCGTCTAAACAACTTTAACCGATCTGCCTGTAATGAAGACGCAGTTTGTTTCCTGTGAGGTACGAATTGTTTGTTTTAAAATACAGAGCCNNCCCCCCCCCCCCCCAATGTATACACACCTTTCCGCCGCCATTTCCTTTGACTCTCCTGCCATTCGATAAGGTGGCTGTGGCATTCATGTGACTAGCACCGTCTTTTGAGAGAATATCACACTAACACCCTACGTAACATTTCGGTTCAAATTTGTGGTAATATCCGTAGATAACCTGTATTAAAGTTTGTACACATTTTTTGTGTCTCTCTCTATTATTTAGTGTTAGTGTTACAGGTAGGCTGTTCAGATATCCTAATGAGAGCGAAATATTTTGTACCTTAGTTATGTATTCTTGATTCTCTTGACGGAATACCTGACTGTAAGTTGTATTGCTGTTAAACATTTTGCCGTTGACAACTGTGTCGTCATGGCCCGCATGTGTGCCGCGNCGGTGGTGGGTGTGGAGGGCGGGGGGGGGGGGGAATGTCGAAAAAGAAGCGAGAATAATATTGAATAAAAAATCTTTGAAATGCACGTTCAAAATTATTTTTGTAAAAATAACGATTAGAATTTTAGATATTTAACTTTTATTAAACATAATCTTATTACTCGTTTTAATGATAAAATCCATCCTTAAAAATCTGATGGTGTTCCTTACTGTTTTAGCGACTTGCTCGGTGTGCCGTGATTTGGAAAAGATTGAAAAACCGTGCATTATTAGGCACTTGTTCTTGCGTTCGGCTCACTAGTTCATATGTCTCCCACAAGACGTACCGAGTCGCTGCTTTATTTCTTCATGTCAGGTTCACAGAAGTCGGCGCTAGGTGGAGGTGACTGGTTAGCTTCACGCCTATGTCATCTTTACCCGCCATAGAAGGAGTTTCCTGGGCCTCGGGGCCAGTGTGGACGCTCTAGCGAAGACAGATTTTGGTCCCACCGGAAAATAGTGTGGTCTCACTATATTGACTGAACTGTGCCGGAGGAAAGTATTATTGTATTGATTTCGTGCAAGAAATATGTGAAGGAGGCTTTACTATAGTGTTGTGTGCTGTGCATCGCTGGTGTAGGGTTCGTGTCTTGTCTTCTGACTTGTTTCCGTCATTATCTGTACAGACTGATAGGCCTGTACGGTGCTGCAGCCCGTAGTGTGGTCTCACTATATTGACTGAACTGTGCCGGAGGAAAATATTTTTTTATTGATTTCATGCAAGAAATATGTGAAGGAGGCTTTACTATAGTGTTGTGTGCTGTGCATCGCTGGTGTAGGGTTCGTGTCTTGTCTTCTGACTTGTTTCCTTCATTATCTGTACAGACTGATAGGCCTGTACGGTGTTGTAGAGCTTGTTGCTCCCGTTACAAAATTAAGGCATTCGTCAGGATTCAAGTAACAGTAGAAATGCCCTTTGTAATTTATAAATGTCATCCCTTTGGTTTCAGAATAGCGGAGATTCATGTATTTATGTATTGTAAATAATACATCAACTCCACAATTCTTTTCCTGCGCGTCAGGTATTCAAATTCACCAACTGGCGACAATGTGGCGTCGTGATTCTGTCTTTTTTTACTCAACAGGTTAGCGTATTGATAATGCGCTAGATATATTTTTGGGAGGTACTTGGTTCGAATCTTGGCCTTAACACTGTCTATCCAGGCTAAGGGTTTACATGGTTTTCGGTAGAAATTCCAAGTTAGTGTTGGGATAGTACCACGATTATGTCACTACAGATTCCTTCCAGATCTCTTCTAAATCATCACTCATTCCACCATCCGACCTGTATAACAGTAGTTGCCAAAATTTTCGGGCCACCACCCTCATGATTCCATAAACTCATCCGCAGTACCCCCTGCGGTCGCTCACTCGGTCACTCACTCACTCACTCACTCACTCACGGAGCTGAGCCCTTCATGAGAAACCACAAATTTTGCAGCTACTCAAGACCTCCCAGAATTTTATGAAACCCGAAGGTTCATTGCCATGTTCACAAGAGCTCACCACAGGTCTCTTCTCTGTAACTGATGAATCCAGTTAGTAGCACCCCATACCATCTCTCTAAGACAATTTAATATTGTCCACCCACGTACGTCTTGGTCTTCTTACTGGTCTCTTTCCTTCTGGCTTTCCTACCAGTATCCTATATGCATTTTTCTTCCTCCATGCTCCCTGCCCTACGCCACCAAAAGCATTCTTCAGAATAGCGGTTTGCACAACCCACTATCCAATCATCCAACCATCCATGGCTCTGGAGCCCTTTGTTGGACCTTGGCCGATTTTTCAGTTTCTTAATCCTATACACAGTCGGTAGGACCACTTGGAATCAGCACGTCCCAAGGCCGCTATTTACACACAGAACAACACGAACACAGAATAAACGCTCACAGACATCCACACCTTGAGATGGATTCGAACTCACGATCCTAGCGCTCGAGCGAGCGAAGACTAGCCATGCCTTAGACCGTGCAACCCACTGAGGAAGATAATAACATAAGATACCGAATTTAGTAACTTCTTCACTGTTAGTGAATTCTTAATGCGATGAACGGGCTTGATGAAGTGATACCAGTTTCCCAGTGTCTGCTCTAAAGTCACTTTAGTCGTAAATCAACTTGGCGCTCGGAGGGGCCCACCTCCTGCGTCCCCTAGGTAATGCCGGTGCCCTCCGAGGGAGGGAACGTCTCGATACAGGAAAAGGGCCGTTCTGAATTGCTGGTTGACGTCCAGGCCAGGAGGGTCTGCATCCAGATGCTTTGTGCTGACCAAAGCTGAGCTCGTGCAGGGAACTGGTTCCGTCTTCCTCACATCTTATCTCTAGTTCATTGTCATTCTACTTGACTGCACACGCCGCTTGCCTGATGCATGGAGCGCTCGACCTTGAGCCCAACCAGTCATATAAAACAGATAAATAAAAAGTTCTGTGTAATCTGATTTTTCAGCCTCCAGACTGTGTATCTGGTTTCTGTATGAAGGTCTGCACTGAAAATTATCCAGCGAATTTCTGTGTGACCCCAAATCGACACTTTAAGGCATACGGTACGAGAGGGAAATGGGGTATTGTATTATATTCTTAATGTCTACATAAACTAAGGTCAGAAATAAGACGCATATTTACGTATTAAAATTTATTACATTTTAATTTATTATTTATAAAACTAGGAAGGTCAGTTCTTTAGAAATTCATTTTTTCGCAAGAGACATGTTGAGAAGAAGAGGTAAAGATATCCCTGTAAGAGGCCCATAGGGTTGTGAGACGTCGAGGCTCCCACATTTTCTAGACAGTCGGCTCACAGGTGGCGAGGAGGTTGTCAACCTTACGTGCTGGCCGCCCTTTACCCCCAGGAAGATTCCTGGCACTCACTGTTAGAGGCTGAGTCTACTCCAAGGCCATAGTGCGGCTGGAAGGATTAGGTCAATTGAAAAATCCAGTGCCCTCATCGGGGATCGAACCCGCGACTTTCCTGCTTGTAGCATAGTGCCTCAACCAACTACGCTACCACGAGACTCCTCATTGAAAATATAATACCAAGAATTTCATCTTCTGGGATATAACGCCATGCAGCCCGTTGAAAGTCAGCGGCTTCATATCCGAAAAAGATAGAACCTCAAATTCTACATGTATGTATTAATGTACTAATATGCAAATGTTTTTACATGCCTTGAGCACGCAACTTTCTGGATGAACTGGAGGATTTGAGAGTCTTTAAGGGTTAAGTTCCGAGCAGAATATGTCGGTATGAGAGGGCGGATATAACGGGACGGAGGAGTTTTATGGTTATTATTATTATTTTGTCAAAGCAAAGAGTAAGGGGGAAATGAGAAACGCATACATAATTGTGTGCGGAACTTCAGCTTGGATTGTAGGGATGTTAGCGAAATGGGATGTGAAGATAAGGACTGGATTCAGCTGACTCGAAGTACGGTCCAGTGATCTGATCTTATTTTACTTCTTTTAGGGCTTTATATAACGCTGTTAAGTATTTCAGACTATACAGGTTGTGATGGGAGCCGGGATTCCGCAGCCGGTATAGCGACTGGCTACAAGCTGGTCTGCCGAGGGGTCAGAGTTCGAGTCCCGGTAGGGTCAAGAATTTTCTCTTCTCCACGTCGTCCAGACTGGCTCTGGGGTTAACCCAACTTCCTATCCAATGGGTACCGGGGGTAAATCTACCAGGGCGTGAAGCTGACCACTTATCTCCAATTAGTTCCGAGGTGAAGAAAATGTGGATCTATACATTCACTCCTCCATACGCCTTCATGGCTTAGTGCTTAATTAGTGAAGCAAAGATAAGGTTAACGGGACGGTTAATGACCAGGGAGCGAAATGGCATAGTGTTAATGCTTTAGGCACGAATTTTGGAGTCATTCAGTTCGAATCTCGGTTGGGATACCAGTTATCCCGGTTCTTGGTTTTCCTCAGCCCTTCCGGACAAATTCTCGGATGGTACAGAAATTAGGAAACATTCGTTTCCATCAAAATTCTTTCTAGTTCATATTTCTACCGTCATCCGTTCATTGGCCATTGTGTAGTCTGTCTGCTGGCAGCGCTGTAAAATAAATCAGTAAATTGGAAAGAAGGTGGAATGAAGCGGTCTTGCCCGAATTTGAGGTACTATCCATGAATCCTCCTGGAGGGAATCACGAAATATCTCAGTGTTTTTTAAGTCTCGGCCGAGATTCGACTCGGCCACGGCCCGATTAGGCAGACTGTTGTGAACACAGTAATGCGATTTTCTTGAAGGGTAACGGACTGTTCACATTCCCTCCTGCTTCTCCTGGTTTATTTGCTTGGCTTGCTCTTCGACCCTGGATATTTTGCATCCTGTTGTTTATATATTTATATGGGTTATCAGTAAAAACGTATGTTTCAACTTCTTTTGAGCATCAACACAACTATCTTCCTTCGTATAACATATTTCTATTATTACAGTTTACTTCCACAACGTGTTTCGACCAGTATTGCTAATCTGCGGTTGGTTCTACGTCAGAAGCCAAACTGTTAAATTGTATTTCAGTCCATATATGGCACAAAAAACAGATAGTTGTGTTGATGGTCAAAAGAAGGTGAAACATAAGTCGTACTGATAACGTTTACTCTTTGACCTTGGGCGATATGTTCCTCTGAAACGTCGGGATATCGCCGAATTACGTGCCACTGCAAGGCAGAAGACCGCAGCTTTCATTCCCCGCCACCACATCCATGGGATGAACACGGAGGATTTTCTTGCGCACTTGAACAGCTGCTCCGTGGGGTGCGTGAGGAACAAGTAACAATGGCCTATGTTCCTGCAGGCAACGTCTGCGCAGGGAGTCTATTACTGACCTGTGTAGGTGCGGTGGACGAGCTCGGGTTAGTGGCACTGTTTATTTTCACTGTTGTCTGGCTTGGTCCAGGCGGGCGCATGCGCCTGATGGGGGGCAAATCGACACGGTCTTCGGTTTCAAGGCCGGACAGTTTGATATGAAGCAATCTTACTCCAAACAACACCGATACATCAACCGACGCATTCGGAAGCCATTGAAATGAGAATTTTAACATGTATTGTGGTTTTAGCTTAGCCTGGCGTGCACGGCTAATTGCCTTGTGTGGAAGTAAAAGAGAGGATACTCTTTAGCATTACTCAGTGCGTCAATTGTGATCTGTATCATAGAGAAGTGGATATTGCATACAGAATTTTGGTTCGAAAATCGCAAGGAGGGCCTGCGATTGATTAATGGGGAGGTTAACCCTGACATAAAAATACAGCTGGTCAGTTTGAAGCCTGAAATTAATCTAAATAATATATACAAGTTTAGTTCGTACCTCACAGGAAACACATTACGTCATGACCTCAGGGACTAACCGGTTAATGCTGTTTAAGGAAACAGTCTCTCTTTATTGTGAGGACCATACGGAATACACACATACACTCTGTGGGCAGAATTAAGAGTTTTAGTGTGTTACAGTAGGTTGAAACCAAGCAAATTGTCTCCAGTGGTAACGTTTTATTCTGGAGGTACCCAGTTCGAATGTCGGCCACACATACCGATTATTCTAAGAATTTTCGTGGTTTTCTTCTGCCCCTACGTAAATACTTGGGTAGTGCCATAGGTCACGCTTACACATCAGTTCAGATTCACTATTCACTATCATCCAGTCAGTTGTCACTTTATAGTCTGGGGTAATATGAGCGTCGTTAAATAAATAGGCCTAAATACAATTCGGATGGTGGGTTGAATTTGGCTGGCTCAGGATAAGGGTCCAATGGCAGGAATTTGTGAACACAGTAATGAAACTTCGCGGATTCTCTGGAAACCTGGTGGATATGTTTAGAGGGTGAGCGACTGTTAGCTTCTCAAGGAGGACTCTGCTTTTTGGAGTCGGCATGCGTTTTCGCTCGCATCTTGTAACTGGCTGAATACACGTATGTATCGGGGTGATAAATGTTTCGAATAAACATTTGTAGAGAAAACTGAAAAATATTTAATGCTCTGCACACTTCTGCTGAAACGATTTTCGAGATGAAGGTGAAGTCCGCGTTCTTAACAAATTAAGCACTGCGCCGTCAAGACGTATGGGGGAGTGGTTGTATAGATCCACGTATTCTTTATCACTGCCCTTTGGAAGTGAGTGATCACCTTTACCCCTGAGGAAGTTGGCCCCAGAGCCGGTCTGGACGACGTAAAGAAGAGAATTCTTGACCCCACCGGGACTCTGAGCTCTCGGTCTTCCAGCCCGTAGCCAGTCGCTATACCAGGCTCCTGTCAGATACCATGCTGATGCTAAAATACGGCAAATTATACTTTTGTGTATTTAATCGTTTTGCGTCGTTGGTTACCAGATGGGAAGACAAAAGACACTGAACTGAACAAGAGTAAGATTCCCAAAACTGGAAAAACAAAACTCCGTAGTTTTAGTCCGCTAGCGAACTATACCGACCAAGCGACTGCTTGGCCGCGCCATAGCTCAAGCGGTTAGTTTCTGGCGTCCCGTGTTCGAGCCCGAGTCTGGTGAAGTGGGATTTGTGGTGAACAAAGTGGCGCTGGGGTAGGTTTTCTCCGAGTACTTCAATTTCCCCCGGTAGTCTTCATTCCACCAAATTCTCCATCATAATCACCCGGGGCAGGTACAATAGGCCAATCAGTGGCTGACGTACAGAGTGGACCCAGCTGGACTCCACCCCCCCACTATGCAAAGAAATAAAAGAAGAAGAAGTTCCAAATTTTGCGGATTGGTGTCACGTGGTCAGCGCAACAAATCCCCACGGCCGACAATCTCGGTTTTCTGGACCGTTCCAAAAACCAGATGTACTCTTTAATTTCTTTGGGAATACAATTTTGATTTTGTCATCAGTGTACCCAAATACTTTAACTTTATCAAGTCTTTGTAGTATGTAACTGAATAAATGTGAGCAAAGGCGCCAGCATTGTTAGGCACTGCATACGTTTTCTAACTTGTTCCGTAGTGTCTCAGGTACGCCGAGGTGAGGTACTGACTGCACAATGCAACACACATAGTTTTATGTAGTGTTCAGGCTCAGCCGACAGAATGTGATGCTGTAATCACGGAAGTAAATATGTACAAGTAACGCTCTACACTTGTATTCGGCAGGTACTCGGTTCGAATCTCGACCGATTCTTAAGGGGTTCCGGTCCCTTCAGGCGAATGCCTGTTTAGTGCCACTACTACTTCAAGTACATATTTTCCAAACATTCGTATATCATACCATCCAGTGCTGTATGCTATTCGTATTGAAAGCGTCATTAAATAACCGCCGAAAGAGAATACATTCAAAGAGTAAAAGATAAAAGTCTTCCAAGGGAGCAGGGAAGAAGAGGAAAACATACAGGATATTGGTGGGAAAGCTAGAATGAAAGCGGCCATTAGGAAGATCTAGATGTAGGTGGGAGGATTTTTTCTATTGCTAGTGGGTTGGGACTGAGTCCCTTGTACTGCGGCCACTTCTGGCATATTGTACCAGCCCCAGATAATAGGTGAAGGTGATTTTGGAGCAGTTGGTGGAATGAAGATTGGCAGGGGAAACTGAAGTACTCGGAGAAAACCTGCCCCAGCGCCACTTTGTCCACCACAAGTCCCACTTGACCAGACCCGGGATCGAATCCGGGCCGCCGCGGTGGGAAGCCAGCGACTAACCGCTTGAGCTATGGCGCGGCCTAGATGGGAGAATAATATTAAGATGAATGTTAGAGAGATAGGATGGGGTGGTGTATACCGGATTGATCGGGCTCAGGATAGGGACCAGTGGGGAGGGCTGTTGTGGACACGGCAGAGGACCTTCCGGTTCCAGAAAAATGTTGGGAAATTTTTGACTGACTGGGCGACTGGCGGCTTCTCAAGAAGGGCTCACCTCTTTGAAATTGGTTAATGTTGAGCTCTAGATCCTCAATAAGGCGAAGGGATATCCTAGATGGCAGGGTGAGTCGTTTACATTTTTACTGTATGCGAAGTGCACACAGCCTCTGCAGGAGACCAGATTTATACAAGAAGGCCAAGGTTTGTAGTAGCTTCTGTTACGAACCCATTACGTGTAATGTGCAGTGCACCTCAAAAGAAATGACACAGAAGGGTACAGGTTAAAGTGTAAGAAGTAATGGCGGTTAGGATTGTACAGTAATGAATATAAAATACAGCCCGATAATATGAGGGAGGGTCAATAAATAGGTCACAATGGATATAAGACGTAAAACATGCGATATTCTTGAGCCTGGAGAAAACCATTTATTTCTTTACATATCCCTCCACAAATACTGATACACTTGTCTCATCGCTTTACCAATGCGTGGAAACGAGCAGCATATAAGTCTTCCTGACTATTGTCTCACCCTCTTCGTCATCAGTGAAACGTCTACCACCCAGTTGTGAATCGCTTTACGCGACAAACACTTCCCGCCGTAAAGAGGAAAAATTTCTTTATGAATGCGTTTTGCTCACAAAAATACGTGCAGCAGAACGCTGCTCTTTGGTAGTACAGTTCTCAAGCACGATCGCCATTTTGACTATTGAAACCAGCGTCGGAACATTCACATGCGCGTCTGCTACCTAGTGTTATACATACGGAAAACTATTACGTCCATTACATCTGTTTTACTTCCGTTTGTGACTTATTTACCGACTGTCCCTCGTATTACAGTTTCAAGTTTGATGTCAGGCGGTACGTGGGGTAATAAGGCCTAATAACAGTTAGCTTAGTAACGAAGAGAAAGTACCGCGCTCTTGCTGAAAGTACTGCCCTCATAATGTTTGCGTGTTGTATTTCATCCGAAGGAATAGCGCAGCGGTCTCTCGCCAGGCGCTCACTGTCCTCACTTAATTGCCCAGGGCCAATGGCGGTCAGGAGTAGAGATCCTTGAGAGTAGAGTCATGCTTTAAAGTTCCCGTGTACATTTCAAGGTAAGAAGTAAGAACGTTGCTTTTTGAATAAGCCTGTTCGCTGTACGGATCCAAAAGTAAACATAGGTGTACACACAGAAGTAATGCAGAGGATTGGTTCGACACGTGGGAATGGCGATAAAAGTGGACGAGGTCGTATCAGAATGCTGCGCAGTCGCGAGGATCTCAATATTGAGACTGAGTAATGCGCATTGCTGTGCGCACGCCGCGACAGTAGGCTAAAATGAACCATGGTTTTGTAGAGAAATGTTAACGCTCTGGGATGAACACAGAGATTGATGAAGCAGTTCATGCAACAGTGGAGACTGCAAACCCTGAGTCGTGAGATAAGCTTCTGAAGGGCCCCCGTAATCGTTATCAGTTGAAAAAAAAAGTAAAGCTATCCCTGTAACAGGCCATGAAGGCCCATAGGGTTGTGAGACGTTGAGGGTCCCACATTATCTAATGTGGGACCCTCAACGTCTCACAACCCTATGGGTCTTCACGGCCTGTTACAGGGATAGCTTAACTTTTTTTTTATTCATATAATTTCGTTGGTTCTGTAAGTCAGTTGGCCGGTCAAGGTAGCCGGGCGGTCTAAGGCATACACTGTCTTCGCTCGCTCGGAAGCCGGGATGGTGGGTTCGAATTCTACACAAGGCATGGATGTGTGGTATGTGTGTTTATTCTGTGTTTGTGTTGTCCTGTGTTTAGGTAGAAGCCTTGCGATGAGCTGATCAGTCGTCCAAGTAGCTGTACCGTCTGTAAAATGACGATAAAACTGAAAATCAGAGGTCAGGGCCCAAGGGGGCTGTAGAGCCAGTGAAAAAACAAGTCAGTTCTGGAGTCTTGAGAGCTGAGTCGGTAGGGGCAAAATTTGTTATCTTCTCCACAGCATCTAGATCTGCTTTGGAGCCCACCCAGCCTCCTATCCAATGAGTACGGGGGCTCCGTCCTCGGGGGTAAAGCGGCGGGTGTGTGAAGCTGACCATTCACCTTCATCTAGTGCCGAGGTCAAGAATCGTGGAGCTATATCTCCACTCCCCCATGTATGTTCAGGGCATAGTGCTTAGTTAATTAAGCACAGGGACAACATTTTTACCTGTAAGTCAGTTTGGCCTGCTAGGAATTCGGATTACCCAGGTTCTGCTGTGTACAGAAATCACGGACTTTCCGTTAAGTAGCGAGCGATTTGTATTGTTATCCGTCTTACTGGATACGTGCTCCTTTAGGATTTTAGGTTCTCACATCGTTGCTTACGAATAGTACTATCTTGTGGGGCACGCTATATATAGCCTAGCTGGTTTAGGCAGTATGCTACAAGCCGGAACGTCTTGGTTTCGATTCGCGTTGAGGTCGTTGGATTATTCAATTGACATAATCCTTCCAGTCGCACTATGACCCTGGGGTCGACTCAGCCTCTAACAGAAATGAGTACCAGGAGTCTTCCTGGGGCTAAAGCGCGGTCGACGCTTGAGGCTTACAACCTCACAACGATCTGAGAGCCTGTTGTCCAGATAATGTGGGAGCCTCGATGTCTCACAACCCTATGGGTCTCCTTGGCCTATTACAGGGATAGCTTTACTTTTTTTTACCTTTACTATCCTCTTGGGTATAACGCCGCGCAGTGCATTGAAAATGAACCGACGTTTCGGAGGTATATCGCCTCCAGTGCTCTGATTTCACGCTGGTTTCATGCTCTCCTTTTTCCTCTACTCTGAAGTTGGAGGCGATATGTTTCTCCGAAACGTCAGTTGACTTGTTATGTTATCTGTTTAGAACGTTTCTGTGGAGTAATTGTGCTGTTTTGTGTTTCAGGTGTCTGTAAAGAGTCTGCCGCAGTAATGCCCCTAACAACGCGGTCAGGTGAACAAGTGGGCGGCATTGCACGTGACGCTTTGCCAGAAGTGTTATTAATTTTTGGACCAGACGGATTTTGAATCTGTTATATACATACTGCTATAACAACCAGTGCATTACATAACATTTTGAAATTTGTAGTCTGAGAAACTGCTTATTGTATTTATCATGGTGTTTAAATACTAAATTACGTGAACGAAATATTTCAAATATCACGGAGTGAAGTATATATTTCGCCAATGAATGGTGCTTCTGGTTTGACACATTTAGACGAGTAATGGTGGTGTTGTGCGATATTGGACCTTATTCGATTTGTGCTAATCGTTTTTGACCGCAAGACAATACAGACCGTGACTTTTTCAAGATCCAGCCTTTAATTGGACGTTCAAGAGGATACGAAATACTCGCTGTTACGTCATAAGGTAAGACAATACACCGTACAACACTGATTTTCCGTGTACCAGGGGGAATCAGTCTGGTCGACGTGTTGAAACTTCACCTGAAATGTTGCATGTTAGTTGTACCTGAGTGTAATGAGTCTACGCAGAAATTCAACTGTTGATGTGCATAATAGCAAGTTATAAAACGCAGCACAGGGTAACAGTCTTGCGGTTTGACTCACTTTTGTTTAATGACGCCTCCAAACTTGCCAGAAAAGGGCATTCGGCGTAGAACGTAATTAATTTTTCTCGACAACTTCTGTTAGATTGGTTTTCGCGCCGACAAATATGTAGAAAATAACAGGAGAGATGGACCTAAGAAACACCTGTTAGGCTTTGTGTAAAATGTCCTTTATTGTTGTCCGATTATGACCAAATTGGAATATATCTACAAATTTTTGTAACACTTCCAAAAATGAAATTTTATGGTAATCCATTTTGAATACGCCTAGAGTTATTTGCTGAAAGGAAGAAAATTATGAACATTTTTTTCATAAACGTTTCATTAGATCGAGCCAAAATTCGAAAGCTTCAACAGTGCAAAAATTTGAAATTACGGTGTGACGTATCGTAGTATTGTTGGAATCTGTAGTAATGGATATTATACATAGAAATGGATCGGTAAACAGTATAATCATTAATTTATAGTTTATGCATTGTTACCATACAGATTGGAACAGTTCAGTCCAGTAAATTGCTGCTGGTCCTCGCCAGCATAGCGATTCTTGGTTCCGAGTCCCACGGGATGACTGGCCTCATTCTGTGTCTGACGGCTTTGTGAGCCTTCAACGACTCACTCGCAAGCAGTTCAGTCTAGTCCAGTAAATTTCTGCTGGTCCTCGCCGGCAAAGCTATTCTTCGTTGCGAGTGTTGTTCCCGTGTGTTCATATTTAGATAAACTCCTGTTTTGCGTTGGCATTTGCCAGGATCCGGAACCTGGGCTATAAAGACCAGAGCTTAGGCTGTACAGTAGATGAAGTTCATTCAAGCCTGAGTAACTAGTTGGGAAAGAGACGCATAGCATCGAAATTTTAGTGCGTTCTGTGGTCTAGTGGTCAGAGCTCCTGGCTGCAGATCCAGAGGTCCGGGTTCGATTCCCGGCGCTACCAGATTTTTTTCTGAAAAGTAGTGGGTGTGGAACGGGGTCCACTCAGCCTCGTGATGATAACTGAGGAGCTATTTCAAGGAAATAGCGGCTCCGGTGTAGAAAACCGAAATTAATGGCCGTGGGGATTCATTGCGCTAAGCACGCGACACCCTCTATCCGCTAAAGTTGGCACTAATTTCGCCGACAAACGGCGGTCCCTCGGTCGGTGTAGTTCGCTTGCGAACTATAGGCCACGGAGTTTGTTTGCTTTGTTTATTATCCTTATTTCAATTATCACGAAAACCGTAAGATGTTCAGAAGAAATGTATTGGGCGTTAAATATGTTTAACGTTTCTCCACAACTGCTATTCGCAGTATCTTTCGTTCTTGCAGATATTACTTATGGAGCGGAGCCCTTCTTGAGGAGAAGCCAAATCTGTAGCTACTCAAGAATTTCCCAGCATTTTATGAAACCCGAAGGTTCATTACCGTGTTCACAAGAGCACGCCACTGGTCCATATCCTGGTGTGTTAATTTCCAAATGCTCCAAGAAGCGCGTGTAGTCAGTCTTTCATGTAAAATGCCCATTGTTGTCCAGTTTTAACGTAAATTGGAATGTGTCATCAGGTATTAGCAGAAGTTCCCAGTAGCATGAGAATGGACAGATGTGACCATGGTAATAGACGCATTCTTTTAATTTTTTGTTGTTGCGTTGTGAAATCAGTTCCGGTCGTCACAACCTCACCACGTCTTCATTACAGAAACAAATAAAATCTGAGGAGACACCGTGATACAAATGTTTTTATCGTACCGCTAACATGTTTCGGCCCAGATGTGCCATCATAAGATGATTAATGAGGAATGTACATATGTTGACGGACTGCATAAGAAATTATAATGCTGTTATAGATTTGAAGATTTGTTAGTTCAGTTTGATCGGGCTTGGTAGCGTATATTCGTTAGAGTTTGGAATGAAACTAGACGTACACTTATTAAATTTAAAAACTCAAAATAAAACAACGGGAAATCGCTATAAAATGTAGGGTGATTTCTAAGGGGTGGGGGATGCAGCACTACAATACTACAAAGCCCAACTGGGAAAATAATATCTATTTAGTCACAGAATCATATGAAAGACATACGTATGAGAAAACGATATAATTTTGTAATGTTTGAATTATTAGTCACATATACAAGGTGTATCTAAATTATTGTCGGGGTTTCCGTGGCCTATAATTTTGAAACCGGAAAAAAAAAGTAAACTGCTTACGGAATATGAAAGTATAACTCAAAAACTTTCTTCTTACCAATGGAATCAATACTGCAGAATGCTGAACAACTCAAAACGCGCATTTTTGTATTGTTGTTTCCGGTTTGAAAATTAAAGGCAACAGAAACCCCTACAGTAATTTAGAATTACTCTGTAGTAACTACTACGTTTCGAAGGTTTAATTTATGTTTCGTCTGTATAGTGGCTTACCAGACGATGTCCCATCGCAACGGTGCGACTACGTAACCGAACAGTTCGGTGTGGTTCTGGCAGTCCCGTCTTATCGTACGATAACCTCGCTTGCGCGCGCACCGTACCGCCTGCAGAGAGCGTTTCTGTGATAACCGAGATAACGTGACAGTACGAGGTTACACTTTTATAGACGTGACGTAACGGGCTAGATCAAGTACAAGGATTCGCCTTATCTGTCACGAGAGGGGGAGTCGGTACACATAGATGCAAAACCCCACACTCACTGTGTTCACTTAAGGAAGATGGGATGTTCTATCCAAGGATAACTACTGGTTGTCTCAAGGGCATAATCCATGGAAGCAGAAAGAAAGTATAGTACGTTGCCTTTTACGAAGTGTCTTCATCTCTCGAAGCCAGAACTTCAGCTCAGTAAAATTCAGATTCATCTCCTCCGTAAAAGGGCGCAAACAGCGTCCGAATTAACTAGGTATTAACGGTGCCGAAATTATCATAGTTTGAGAATCATACGAAACCCATAAAACCTTGAGGGTAAAGCATGCGGGGCGTGGTTTCAAAGGGTTAGTGAACAAAGCAAACCAGTTGCTTCTGTTCATAATACTGTGCAGTGGGTAGCAACATTTCGGAGGAACATGGCCCTGGGGTCGACTTGACCTCTAACAGAAATGAATACCAGGAATCTACCTGGGGTGTAAATGGCTGCCGGCGCTTAAGGCTGACAACGTCACCGCCATCCGTGAAGCGATTGTCTAAAAAATGTTTGAGCCTCGACGTCTCACAACCCTATGGATCTTCATGGCCGGTTACAGGGGAAGCTCTACCTTTTTTTACAGCCTTCATATTTAGGGTAGACTGAAGATGGAGGCATTATGTTCCTCCGAAACTTTGGTACAGACCTACCAGACTACCGCTTTCCTAAGAAGATTCTGCCAGATTTGATCCGGGTTTAACTTCTTTGGATTTCGCAACAATATTTTATTTTTTTACAGAGTAACGTCGCCAGCCTTGCGTCAGACCCCCCAAACTTGACGACTATGTCCCTCTGTTTATGTCCCTTAAGTGACAGGGTGGTACAGTTATATCCCCCACGCACCTTGTTCCATATTCGTCGTATTCTACGGCTCGCAAGGCTACGGTGGAGATATTCTAACACGCCCCCCACACGAGGATCAGGAAGTTCACATTGCAAACCTTTACCTCCATGATAACCTCTTGTAATAAAGCCCACGTAAGGGAAAATTGCATACCGACGAAACTTGGATTTACGACTTAAAATACATTCCCGAAAACGGGTCGTAAGGTCGAGTTCGTTATAACGTGAGATGTGCTGGGTTGTGTCCATAGAATTGAAAGTTCAGACCCATTTTCCAACAGTTTAACCCCATATTACACTATAATTCAATTGTCTTTATTATAAAATCAATAGAGGGACCCTAACATAATATTACACCATTATAAGTACTACAAATAAGCACGTTAATTAATATTTTACAATGGATCGTTAAGAGTTAACGATTCGAGGTATCAGAACATAAACAAACTTCATAAAAACTTAAATTAACATTTTATCAAAACCCGACATCCCCAGTCCACTGTAAAATTCAGTCGGGAAGTGTGGTAGTGGGGGATTCTGAGAGGGCCCCGGAAGAGTGGGCTCAGGGGGTCTGGGTCCTTCCTGAAGAAACTGTCCAAGGTTCGAAATTGAATTTCCGATTCCGGAATTATAATTTTAGTGGGTAAGTCCTGAAATTCTTAGATTGGGCCTCTGGATCAAAGGTACTCGTGTAACTGCAGAGTTGTCCTCCTAGTAATCAAGCACTTCTCCATGAAGACATATGGGAGAGGGGATGTATAGATCCATGTTTTTTTACCTCGGCATTATTTGGAGGTGAGTGGTCAGCTTCACGCCTTACTCCCGGGGAAGGAGTCTCCAGGTACCCTTTGGGTAGGAGGCTGGGTGGGCCCCAGATCCAGTCTGGACGACGTGGAGAAAAAAAAGTGTTTCGTTAAAAGAACCTACGTCCGCATGTGCAATTTCTGGCATCCTCTCATATACAGGGCGATTCTAAATTATTGTCGGGGTTTCCATTTATAGGCCACGGAGACCCCAACAGTAATTTAGAATAACCCCGTATAAAAACAACCAGACATTGTAAGTCTGTAGTCTCGAAAATGAAAACTTATAATTGGGCCGTAATGACTTGAGTGGCGCGTAATAAGGTTCAAAGAACAGTGGCCAAGTTTGAATAACAGTCGAGACACAGTCTACATCGAAGGTTCTGTCTTCTGGAATGTAACACCGTGTAGTCCGATCCTGGCGTTTTATCCCATAATATGGATGGGAGGATAAAATCAATACCGATCCTAAGAATAGGGCAGGAAGGTGTTCGTTGAAATAACCTGGCTCGTGGTAGAGAGAATATTTGGACAGAAGAGAGACGAAGTGGTAGGAGGTTGGAGAGAAAGAGCTTAATAACTTGTGCTCTTCGCGAAATATAATTAGAATGATCAAGTCAAGGAACATGAGATGGGCAAGGTATGTAGCACGAATGGGGAGAAGAATAATGCTTGTAGGATATTGGTGGGAAAGCCAGAAGGATAGAGACCCGTAGGGAAACCAAGACGTAGGTGGGAGGATAATATTAAAATGGATCTAATATGGGATGGAGTAGTATGGACTGGATTGATCTGGCTCATGATAAGGACAAGTGGAGGGCTCTTGTGAACACGTTAATGATCCTTCAGGTTCCATAAAACGCTTGGAATTTCTTCCGTAGGTAAGCAGCCGTTAGTCTCTGGAAAAGGATCTTGCTCCACGGAGAGTTATTCATGACCAGTGTTTTACGATCAGCTGCATACAATAAGGCTGGCTCCCCCCTCTTTCCGTCTGGGACGAGGCCTCTCTTACGCATGCGCAGCAGGAATATTTGTACCAAGTTGCAGCTTTCATAGGCATGTTCTGCCTACAACTTCTCCCGTCTGTGCCAGGTGACGGCCGACGGTTTACATTTCCACATAAGTTCCAGACGTTAACAATCATACGTGTACATTGCTTAGGGACTTGAGGTTGTTACCCCGGTGGTCATGAAGAGCCCTGAATTCTGGGATATAACACCATGTAGGCGTTGAAACTCAAGTAACGTTTAATGATCGTAGCATAAGCTACTCTGCCTGTTGCATGTTGGTTTCTTGCTTGGTTAATTCTTCGATCCTGAAGATGGAGGTGACATGTCCATCCGAAACGTCGGTTAATTTTCAACAAACTGCTCCCCGAGATAATCTAGAAGCTAGACCTCTTTTCAATCTCTCTGTTTATTAACACACGTGTTACGCATAGCTTGTTTTGGCAGTGAACCAGTGTGGCCTGTCTGTGATAACATTTCGGAAGATCATTCTGTAAACATAAAAGAAAACGACAAAGCTATCTGTCTAACGGGCTGTAGAGGCCCACAGGGCTGTGAGACGTCGAGGTTGTCAGCCTTACGCGCCAGTAGGCCGCCCTTTCCCTGCAGGAAGATTCGTGATACTCGTTTCTGTTAGAGGCTGAGTCCAACCCAGGGCCGTAGTGCGGCTGGAAGCATTAGGCCAATTGAAAAATGGAGTGACCTCATTGGGAATCGAACCCGCGACTTTCCGGCTAGTGACAGTGCCTCAACCAACGCCCCCTGCGAATACGTATACTACAGTATTATATATACATGAACACTAACCCGTCATTCTCTCTGCAACCCTGAAGATGGAGGCAGCCTGTACCCCTGAAACGTCGGCAGCGTTGTCTGCATACACACAGTGCAAAGACCCAGGAGCAAAATGACTATCAGATTATCACTTGTTCTATAATTTCATTGTTTATCCATAAGGTTTGTTCTAATCAAATGTTTACCGCAAAATGTCGTGTTTCCTTTTGTTTGGTACTTGTGAAGTAGGAGCCTTTGCTGCTGTGTTGTTAAGTAGTCGAGTAGCCAGCCACATCTAGCAAGGATCATCACAACATCAGCATATAGCAGCGCCTTTGCCGCTGCGAGTTACTGAAAATGAATGCCAAGCAGAATATTTAGGCCTAAAAGAAGGGCGAGAGGACAGAGAGAATTACATAATGAGGAGCTTTGTAATTTGTATTCCTCACCAGATGCTATTAGAATGATCAAACGCGGAAGGATGATGTGGGCTGGGCATGTGACACAAATTTATACAGGAAGATGGGAGATGCAGCAGGATTCACCAAACTATGAGTAATATTAAAAATGAATCTTGAGGAGTGGAATGAAGGATGTGTGATCGATCGATCTGGCTCAGGATAGGGACGAGTTGCGACCTCTAATGAACACGGCAATTAACCTTTGGATCCCATTAAAATACTGGAAATTTATTAATTAGCTTAGCAACTGTAGACGTCTCAAGATGGACTCCGTTCTGTGGAACTGGTAAGCTACTCGATGGTCCCCCCCCCCTAGATAGGACCTATATATGGAAGAACGCCTGTTGAATATATACATGTTTGTGCGCCGGTCACGGTAGCCGAGCGGTCTCAGGCATGCACAGCCGTTCTCGCGCTCAGGTCATGTATGTTTAGTGTTTGTGTACAGGTAGAGGCCTTGCGACGAGCTGATCACCCGCCCAAGGAATCCTACCGAATTTCTACTAAGTTCTAATAAACCGAAGTGAAACGGAGAGTTTCATGGAGGTAGGCCAAGGCTCAAATTGGGTCTATAGCGCCAAAGGGGAAGAAATATGTTTGTGGAATTAGTTCATTGATAAATTAAATAAATGAATGTATTAGTCTGCCGCTTTGCATGGAAATATAAATTGTGAAGACTGGGTATCAGCTGCGCTCAAATTTGGAATATTTTGGGTGCATTAAGCGACTGAAACTCTATCCAAAAAAAAAAATGTGACTGCACTCCTGCGTTTTATGTTCCCTGCAGCATTACTATTGAAATTGAAATTCCGAGAAAAATGTAGGGGCGGAGCTCAGCGTCCTATGACAGTGCTACAAGTTTCTTTATTCGATATGAATGTATAAAATTTCCTGTAAGTAATCCGTGTAACAGGCCTTGGAGGCCCATAGGGTTGTGAGAGGTTGAGGCTCCCACATCTTCTAGACAGTCGGCTGACAGATGGCGGCAAGGTTGTCAACCTTACGCACCGGCCGCCCTTTACCCCCCAAGAAGATTCCTGGTACTCATTTCTGTTAGAGGCTGAGTCGACCCCAGGGCCATAGTGCGACTGGAAGGATTAGGTAAATTGAAAAAATATCCGCCTCATCAGGACTCGAACCTGCGACCTTCCGGCTTGTAGTATAGTGCCTCAACCAACTACGCTACCGCGTACCCCCAAAATTTCCTGTAGCAGTGATTTTTTTTTATAAACAGGGCACTTAACGTCGATTCGTATGGGCTTAGGCAACTTATGGAGGCCGTTCCATAACAGACGGTTAGTAGCCTGCTTCCCACCGCGGCGCCCCGGGTTCGAGCCCAGGTCAGGTCATGTGGGATTTGTGGCGGACTAAGTGGCACTGAGGCAGATTTTCTCCGATTACTTCGGTTTCCCCTGCCAATCTTCATTCCACCGACTGCTCCACATTCATCATTATTTATCATCCGGGGCTCTACAATAGGGCAGTTAGTGGCCGACGTACCAAGTGGACCCAGTCTCACCCCACGCAAAGAGATTAACTATTTTTTTTGTTGCTAGTCGGGTGGGACTAAGTCCCTTGTACTGCGGCCACCTCTGGCCCCAGATGATAGGTGAGGGTGACTGTGGAGCAATTGGTGGAATGAAGATTGGCAGGGGAAAACGAAGTACACGGAGAAAACCTGCCCCAGCGTCACTTTGTCCACCACAAATCCCACTTGACCAGACCCGTGATCGAACCCGGGCCGGCGCGGTGGGAAGCCAGAGACTAACTGCTTGAGCTATGGCGCAGCCGGAAAGAGAGTGACTAACTAACTAATCAGCTTAGAGGCTTACAGTTGAAAGGCGTGCTGGAATGTCTTGGGCACCCAGGGATGTTCGTTCATACCAGATCTTTCTTAGGAGAATGGGCAGTGGGCTTGGTCGAGTCCACTGACTGAGGCGTCTATGATTTAAAACGGGATCTTTGTTATAAGGCTTCAAACTCCCGCACTGCAAATGCAACCACTGACCCCGTATATTTTGCCACCGTGCTTCTCAGACACGACCTATGAACGTTTTCCTGTTATGTCTAGTGTCGGTAAAAAGGCCCGACTGTCCTAGTCTCTCTTCGCATTCGCTAGATCCTGCACAAGTGGGATTTGTGGTGGACAAAGTGGCGCTGGGGCAGGTTTTCTCCGAGTACTTCGGTTTGCCCCGTCAATCTGCATTCCACCAATTGCTCCACAATCACCCTCACTTATCATCTGGGGCTGGTACAATAGGCCAAAAGTGGCCGCAGTACAAGGGACTTAGTCCCACCCCACTAGTGATAAAAAAATAATACAGCGTAATATATTAAACTGTGGCTCCTGCCCCTCCTGTCTTTCGCGACTTATCTAAAGAGAGTTGTCGAGTTCTAAAACACAGTTTCAAATATGTAGTTATAGTTGTATTTACGCACAGTTTCCGCAGGTCAGGTTAAATGTGATTTTCAGAATATTTTTTTTGGCTCTACCTGTACAGGAACATTTCGTAGGTCACTATAGGTGCAGAGAGGCTGTAAAGTTATTTACGTTCCTGTTGTCACTGTACAGCCCGATAGGGACCTGCAACAGTGTGCAGAACTGCACTTCTCGTGATCTCGTGATTGTACAGAAACATTTTATAGCTTACTGTAGGTGTAGAGAGGCTGTAAAGCTATTTAGGTTCCTGCTGTCACTGTACAGCCTGATAAGGACCTGCAACAGTGTGCAGAACTGCACTTCTCGTGACTGTATGGGAACTTGTTAGAGCTTACTGTAGGTGTAGAGAGGCTATCACTCACTCACTCACTCATGGAGCTGAGCCCTTTTTGAGAAGCTGCCAAATGTGCAGCTACTCAAGAACTTCCCAGCATTTTATGGAACCCGAAGGTTCATTATCGTGTTCACAACAATTCTTCACTGGTCCCAATCCTGAGCCAGATCAGTCGAGTCCATATCACCCAATCCTACCTATCTAAGATCAATTTTAATAGTACACCCACCTACGTCGTGGTCTTCCTAGTTGTCTGTTTCCTTCTGGCTTTCCCACCAATATCCTATACACATTCCTTGTCTCCCCCATAATGCTACATGGCATGCCCACCTCATCCTCCTTGACTTGATCATTCTAATTATACTTGAAGAAGAGTACAAGTTATGAAGCTCTTCATTATGCGGTTTCCTTCAACTTCCTGTCATTTCATCTCTCTTCGGTCCAAATATTCTCCTCATCACTCTGTTCTCAAACACCCTCAGTCTATATTCCTTCCTTTATGTCGGAGACCAAGTTTCACACCCATACAGAACCCCAGGCAAAAATATATTTTTGTATATTCTGTTTCTTCAGTTTTTAGACAGCAGACGAGAAGGCAGGCGGTTCTTTACTGAATGATAGCAAGCATTACCTGAATTCAGTCTCCTCTTAATTTCCTCCTGAATCAGGTTTCGATCTGTTATCGGTGTTCCCAAATATCTGAACTGTGCCACATTTCCAAAGCAACTATTGGTTATTTTTATGTCATGATTTAGCCTGCATATTCGTGAAGTGACTGCAACAAATATACTTAGATTTCTCTGTGTCTAGTCCAACCTCATTACTTGCGTCAATTACAGTTTTTATATTTCTCTTTATGGAATCTGTATTATCACCCAGTAGATTCACATCATCAGCATAGATCAGCAACTTATGTGACCCAATTAATTTCAATCCCACCTGGTTTTCCTGGACCTTTCTAATGTAGAGAGTATATACGGTATCAGATGTTAGAAGCGTTGGTGAATAACTGAATTTAATAGGATGTTAAAGGAAGCGGTCGTGGCCTAATCTGACATATTAGCCTCACATTTTCTTGGAGGGCGTGAGGAAAACCACCAAGAACCTTAGTCTGGAGAGTTAGTGTATTCGAACCGGCGTCCTCCCGCGACATGATAGAATTGACCGAAGCCAGATGTATGCAGTTTGTGAGTGTATGTCTGGATGTGTATCACAGTTTTCGGCTCTTGTCCGTTCTCTTCAGATGTCTCCGCTTCGTGATCCCGCGGTTGCCAAATGTCTCTCCGAATTTGAAATTCATGTCTCGTCACGTTTTTGTCCTTGGATGCTTCCTTTGCGACGCGCATATGCTGCAGGTGGCTCTTCGCCGCCTGTACTTGCTATAGTGATCCTCTGTACCTTGCCTGTACACCGTCTCCTTCTAGACAGCCATGTTCTATACAGTATTGCTAGTGGGGGTGGGTACCGCGGCCACTTCTGGCCTATTGTACCTATTCCCCGATCGCTTTCTGTGCGATAGGAACTGTATTTTAAACACCCATCTCGGTGTCACTGTCTTCAAGCAAGTGCTGCTCCTCGTGCAGTCTTCCCGATTTAATAACCCCCTCTGTTATGAAGGCCAAATGACTCAGTTCACCATCAGCTTAGAAAATCGTAAATTTCGATGCTGCTTTCTCGAGGCCCCGCTTCTAACTATTCTAATGCCTTCAGTATTATAATGCTTTTGTCTGATGCGCTGTGCAGCAAGCCGGAAAGTCGCATGTTCGATTCCCGATGAGGTCATTGCATTTTTCAATTGGCTTAATGTTTCCAGCCCCACTGTGGCCCCGGGGCGACTCATCCTCTGACAGAAATGAGTCAGGAACTTTCCTGGGGCTGAAGAGCGGCTGGTGTGTAATTTTTTTTTAATTCACTTTGTGGGGCGTGGAGTCCAGCTGAGTCCACTCGGCACGGTGGCCACTTAATTAGCCTATTGTACCTGCCCCGGATGATTATGATGATGGAGAATTTGGTGGAATGAAGATTGGCAGGGGAAACCGAAGTACTCGGAGAAAATCCGCCTCAGCGCCACTTTGTCCACCACAAATCCCACTTGACCAGACCCGGGATGGAACCCGGGCCACCGCGGTGGGAAGCCAGCGACTAACCACTAGAGCTATGGCGCGGCCCCGGCTGGTGTGTAAGACTGACAAAAGCACCGCCATCTGTGAGCCGATTGTCGAGAAAATGTGGGAGTCTCGACGTCTCACAACCCTATGGGCTCCACGAGCTGTTACAGGGATAGCTTTATCTTTTTTTAACCTCTCACGACGAGAGTGCGAAGCCAGGGAAAGTTCTAACAAAGTGATGTTGTCCCTGTCCCCTCTCACTTCTCCCATGACTTTCCCTTTCTTTTGCTTTTCTTTCCTCTCTCTCTGTCCCTCCGGGCATGTAAGGGTTAACGGTTCTCTTTCGAATGGAATACCTGCCAGCTCTCAGTTCTGAATGTTCCTCAACTCTTCATGGAAAAATACCAGAAACTGATTTTCTTCATTCTATTCCACTTTCTTACGATTTCCTTCTATCATGGCGTATTCTGTAATTAAAGAGTAATGTCGTCAAAGCAACACCCTAACCCTTTGCAGCACAGTACGGGCGGCTTTAACATTTTGCCTCCAGAATGTGTACTATTGTCACTATTCCAGAGGTGCTTAGTTTGATTCTGGGTCCGGACACCGGCTGTGTGGGTGGTGGGATAGTACGTCGATTAAGCCACGTCCGTTTCCTTCCAGATCGCTTCCCGTTCAGCAGTCATGAGTCATCCCACGATTCTACGCTGTCTAGTGCAGGTACTGATAGCGTCATTAAATAAACAACCAAAAGCGTTGGCCATTGGTCCTTCTGATTGAGACCCGTTGTGTTTTCTGTGAGGTAAGGTATAGTTGAGCCGGTCACGGTAGCCGAGCGGTCTAAGGCATGCACTGTCTACGCTCACTCGGAAGCCGGGATCGTGGGTTCGAACCCCACTCAGGGCATGGATGTTTGTGTGCGTTTTTTCTGTGTTTGTATAGAGGTAGAGGCCTTGCGACAAGCTGATCACTCGCCCAAGGAGTCCTACCATATGTGTTAGATCTAGAAAAACCGAAGGGAAGGGAGAAGTTCATGGAAGTAGGCCTAGGCCCACTGGGGCTATAGTGCCAAGGGGGGGAAAAAAGGGTATAGTTGTCCCTGTGCTTAACTAATTAAGCATTACGTCTTGAAGACATATGGGGAAGCGGATGTATAGATCAATATTTTCTTGACCTCGGCACTAGTTGGAGGTGAGTGGTCAGCTTCACGTCCCTGCCGCTTTGGCCCTCGGGGAAAGGACCCTCTGTATCCATTGGATAGGAGGCTGTGTGAACCCCAGAGTCGGCCTGGAAGACGGGGTTTACTGTGAGGTGAGAATTTAGTTAAGCGAAGTTATGGAGCTGAGTCCCGCTTGAGAAACCGCCAGTCTCTCACTGCTCAGGAATTTCCTGACACATTTTGGAACCCGAAGGTTCGTTACCATGTTCACAAGAGTCCTCTGTCCCTTGTCCCGAGCCAGAATTAATACGGTTCGTACCATCTCATAATTTTTCCTTTTTTACCCGACATCGGTTATATTGAAGAAAAAAATCTTATGAGATCCATACATCACTCCCCCATACGCCTTATTGGCGTAGTGCTTAATTATTTGAGCACAGATACAACTTTACTTGTCTTTATGAGATCCCCCTGCTCTCCGTGTCAGTGTATTCCTCTTGTCACATGCTTTCTCATTATTTTTCCTTTTCTCTGCGGTCTGCGTCGTTTCACTCGTTTTCTGTGTGGTCCATATCGTGTCTTCCGTTCTCTGTTCGGTCCGTGTCGTTATCAGCGTAAATAGGCGTTTGACTCTTCCCAGAATCGACCAAGGTTTTCCGCGGTCTTTCTCAACCCTAGAGCAAATTCTGAGTTGGTACCCAAATTCCACGTTGCACTGCCTGCTTCATATGCAGCCCTCCCAACGGTGACGTCAAAATTTCGCCCTAATGAAGCCCTCCCAGTGTTAGATCAAATTTAACTATAATGCAGCCCTCTTAACGTCACATAAAGCATTAATTCCTATCATATGCATTACCTCTACCAGAAGGACGAGCGGGCACTGCCTGTGAACCTTCAAAAACTGTGATATAGTTTCTCCCCCCCCAACCCAGTGCAGTGTTTCCCACTACCTCCCCACTTTCTTTCTCTTCTCTCTCCCTCTTCATAGTAATTCTTTTTAATATTATTCTCCCACATCTTCATAGTGGTCTGTTTTTCTGGCTTTCCAACCATAACCGTGTATGCATTCTGAATTTGTCTATACCAATAATTATGCAGATGAATTTCGCGTTCTAGAGGTTTAAGCACTGTAGGATAGTAGATACTATAGGGCTCTGACGGTGTATAACACACAGAGATACTGGGTTTTCGGACTTTGTCCATCGTCCGGATTTTAAGAACAAACACAACGTTTCGGAAACTTAGAAAGAGCTAGCCCCGATCACTCAATCCAGACACCCAACAGAGTAGGTGTCTTCCCTCACCTGAAGACGGAAACAGAGCCAATTTCCGAAACGTTGTGTTTTTTCTTAGTTATTTAGAATCCGGATGATGGACAAGTCCGAAAATCCAGTATCTCTGTGTGACCATAAGATAGGTTAATGAGGAGTTTGCTCAGTTCATAACAGTTATTCACCATTGAGCGTAGCCTTCCCGGTTTGAAGCAGTGTCCTTGAGAACCCAACACCAGTCCCACCGCTCACTTCCCTCCGCAGGCTGTCGTCACCTTGGCAGTACGATAAATACTTCACAGAAATTCTTTATGGACACTGAGCTTCGAATTCACTTGCCGGAGCAAGGCAGAATGACCCTTAAAACATTTCCACATACAGAGTGCCTTGAATTTGGAGTAAGATGTTTGTAATGAGTTCTGAATTAAGGAAAGATTAAACCCCGGAAACTGATTTTTTATAAAAGCGATATCTTGGGCCGTTGCACTTTTATATAAATTAGTAAGTGTCAAGGCCCATCGCGTGCAACAGTGAGAGCCTTTATATTGTCACGTGTATGAGTGACTATAGACGGGGTTTTGATTGGCAGTTGGGTTTATTTAACACATAAAGATCATATTTTTTTATTGCTAGTGGGGTGGGACTATGTCCCTTGTACTGCGGCCACTTCTGGCCTATTGTACCAGCCCCCGATGATAGGTGAGGATGATTGTGGAGCAATTGGTGGAATGAAGATTGGCAGGGGAAACCGAAGTACTCGGAGAAAACCTGTCCCAGCGCCACTTTGTCCACCACAAATCCCACTTGATCAGACCCGGGATTGAACCCGGGCCGCCGCGGTGGGAAGCCAGCGACTAACCGCTTGAGCTATGGCGCGGCCCATACAGAACGTAACTACAAGTAACTATAGCGCTATCGCTAATTCTTACACTCTGCAGTTCACTACAGAACATAACCGAGTAAATTAAGTCTGAGTCTTCTGTTACGACCGACGGTCTGTCAGCATCTGGGGCTTATGACCAGATTTTTATTACTATCACTCAGTTGCGGGTTTGTTGATGTGGCGCTCCCTCTCTGACGAGAGGACGGGTTCTTCTTTACAATTGCTGCGGATCCTCGTCAGTGCAGTCATTCTCGGGTCCGAGTCTCGTGGGACTCGCGAACATACGCTACTGTCTGAGTCGAGGTTTCCCTTTTCGTCGCCCTCTACGAAATTACGGGGCTTCCCCTTGAATTCTCAACGGGCATTGAACTATTTATTATAAGGGACAGAATGAATATATACTGAACGACATTAGATATGGCATTTAAACAAGGTTAACTGCTTCCCTGAGAGTAAAAATAATTTCATTTGGGGTTCCTTACAATATTTTTGCATCATTTCTCTCCGTGACCGATGCTACTCATTCCAGATGCAGTTTTAGCAGTGTCGATTCTTCGATTGTCCCGGATACGCTGATCTATCCGCTCTTTAACTTCCGATACATGAATGGATGGCCGCAACGTCATCGGCACTTCTTCGCCTTTCTTTCCATCCTCTAACTCGAGTTTCCGCCATACTGAACGGCAGTTCTTCCGTAAATGTATCCAGTTTCCATGCTTCCGTGTTGTTCACGCAGCATTTGTATAAAACGTGTATTGAGATCTAGCTGAGTGAAAATGAGGAAAGTTTACATGTGCTCTCTTTTGCAGTGCTACCAACATCGCTTTTGACATTTATTAGTACAGTAAAACGCCCGCTAATCCGGAGTAATTGGGTCTGAGGTCATCCAGATTAAGAGATAATTCGGATTAGTGAAGCAAAAGGTATCTCTAAAATACACAAAAAAACACAGAATTCAAATAAATGGAAAAAAGTAATGACATAGGTAGTGCTGATGAGTATAAATGACAAAATATCAGTGTAGAGCCTTTGTTTAAAAACTGTAAATAGACAATATATTTTGTAAGATTTGAGGCTTTCACGGCGGTGACTATGAAGAAAGCAGTCTTCTGGGACTTGGCACCGCGTATATGTGGTGTTAACCGACGTTTCGGAGGAACGTATCGCCTCCATCTTCAGGGTAGAAGGAAAAATATAAGAAATCCGCAAGCGAAGAGACCGTGAAGCAGTCTGCTTTTACCGGTTCTCACGGTTTCTTCGCTTGCGGATTTCTTGTATTTTTCCTTCTACCCTGAAGATGGAGGCGATACGTTCCTCCGAAACGTCGGTTAACACCACATATACACGGTGCCAAATCCCAGAAGACTGCTCTCTTCACAGACAATACATTTATTCGTTTATGGAAGACTCAGAAGTTGTACTTGTTTTTGAACGTAATGATGCAGGTTTGAAGAAATCAAGCTCTGTCTGAAGAGACAAGTGACTCATCTGCCTTCCTAAATGTCACATGTTTTTTAAAGTATGTACTCAGGCCGCGCCATAGCTCAAGCGGTTAGTCGCTGGATTCCCACCGCGGCGGCCCGGGTTCAATGCCGGGTCTGGTCAAGTGGGATTTGTGGTGGACGAAGTGGCGCTGGAGTGGGTTTTCTCCGAGTACTTCGGTTTCCCCTGCCAATCTTTATTCCACCAAAATTCTCCATCATCATAATCATCCGAGGCAGGCCACAATAGGCCAATCAGTGGCCGCCGTGCCGAGTGGACCCAGTTGGACTGCACCGCCCACTAAGCGAATTAAAAAAAAAGTATGCACTGAACTGTGAAAGCAGCATTTTTCATCTTTCCATCCGTATATCAGGCATCTGGACTAACTGTAACCGGATATTTGCATGTATGGTTTACGTAACGACACTGACATTGTGTCCGGTTGTGTAGCATCGAATGATAGGATGACTGAACGCATAGTTGGAAAGGACGTGGGAGCAGTGATTATGGCCCAACATGACTTAATATCCGCCGTAATGGCTCAGTCGGTATAGCGACTGGCAACGGGCTGGACGACCGAGGGGTCGGAATTCCAGTCCCTCTAAAGGGGAGGATTTTTCTGCTCTCCACGTGTACCACCTGCTCTGGGGCCCACCCAGCCTCCTATCCAATGGGTAATGGTGACTTTTCCAAAGCGGCTGGGGTTTGAAGCAGACCACTCACCTCCAACAAGTGCTGAGGTCAAGAATGCGAGGATCTATACATCCACTCCCCAAAGTGTCTCCATGGCGTAGTGCTTCATGAATGGACAGGGACAACTTTACCTTTTATAAGTTAATATATTGGCACGTGTCTGACCGAACTGAGGAAAACAACGGGAGGCGTCAGCCGGAATGAACAAGAGGTCAGAAGCGTTATAGCTTGAGCCAGTGATTTCCAAAGCGTGGGGCGCTCCCCCTGGTGGGGTCGAATAATGGCATGTGGTTGGGGGGAATAGGGCACGGAAGCTGGTTCAAGTAGGAATAACAAGGCCAGTTAAGTTGAAACGGAGAAATGATGAGAATGAAATTAAAAAAAAAGGTAAAGGTATCCCTTTAACAGGCCCTGGAGGCCCATAAGGTTGTGAGACGTCGAGGCTCCCACATTTTCTAGACAATCGGCTCACAGATGGCGGTGATGTGAGCCCTACGCGCCGGCCACCCTTTACCCCCAGGAAGATTCGTGGTACTAATTTCTGTTAGAGGCTTAGTCGACCCCAGGGCCATAGTGCGGCTGGAAGGATTAGGTCAATTGAAATAAATTCGGAAAATGCGTGGGACCCTACGCAGATGGAGCCTAAACTATGTAAGGTAAAAGAAGGAAGGTAAAGGTAAAATTGTCCCTAAGTTTAATGAAGCAGTGATGCATGTAGACGTATGGGGGAGTGGAGGTATGGATCCACCATTTTTGACTTCTCCATTACTTGGAGGCGAGTTGTCATTTTTACCCCTGGAGAAGGTGTCATCGGTACCCATTGAATAGGCTGTGTGGGCCGCAGCCGGTTTGGACGCCATGAAGAGAAAAATCTTGGCCCTGCCTGGATTCGAACCCCGCTCATCGAGGCCGTAGCTATACTGACTGAGCTATCCCGACTCCTAACCTAAACTCCGTTAGTAATAAAATCGAATTACTTAAAACTCTGTACTTCACACACACCGACATGGGGGTAAGAACGGGTAAGGGTTCTGTAAAATGTTTCGTTAGGTGTGGGGTAGCTGTTGTTTAAAGGTAACTTTGGAGAGCTGCTGGTTGGCAACATTCTGGGTTACATGGGTTTCGAGCGACACTAGATCAGGAAGATTACAGCAATAAGGAAGAACCGCAATGAGAAAGANTGTAAAATGTTTCGTTAGGTGTGGGGTAGCTGTTGTTTAAAGGTAACTTTGGAGAGCTGCTGGTTGGCAACATTCTGGGTTACATGGGTTTCGAGCGACACTAGTTCCCTGGACATTATATAATCGTTTTTAGNACACTCGAATGGCGATCTTTTTTCTCGGTCTTCGATGTTTTTTTTGTTCCCTGGACATTATATAATCGTTTTTAAAATGACGTTTCGGAGACTTCATTGCGTCTGGTCGGGAGATTGGGACGAGATGTGTCGATGGGGCTGAACTAATAGGGTTCTACATATGAGGGCGGAAACAGAGTCACGTCTCCGAAACGTCGTTTCAGATAACATTTAGGACAGCGGTGATAATGTAGATATGTCATCGTTGTATTAATGTACCCTCGTCACACACATTTATATCTGAAAATGTTATATGCTCTCTGACTTTCTTTCTTGCCGTTACGATGACCGGATGGGTAATGGCTCCCAGCTGTGGATGCCTCTTCTTGACTTTTCACGTAAATTTTTCAGACGCGTGTCTCAAGCATCTCTGACGGCTCGTCATAATCAGATTGTGACCTAGATAATTACGTCATCACTATAAAGTTTACTGGAGCCGCGATAGCGCATGGCTACTGGCTGGAGTTCGAGTTCCGATGGAGGCAAGAATTTTCACTTCTCCATGTCGTACAGACGAGCTCTGGGGCCCAGCCAGCCTCCTATCCAATGGGTACCTGGGGCTCTTTCCCCAGCGGTATAGCGGCCTGGGCTTGAAGCTGACGACTCACCACCGACTAGTGGCGAGGGTAATAAAACGTTGGTCTGTACCATACGCCTTCATGGCATAGTGCTTAATTAGTTAAGCACAGGGACTTTACCTTTATCTACAAAGTTACTAGATTTTGTGTTCGGCGTACTGCAGGAATACCATATAGGAGTGCCGTGTTGCATTTTCTTACCAGTACACCTTACGAGACATACACTGTAGTCACTGAAAGTAATTGCACGTCATTAGACATATTTGCAGTACTTTATCCTTGCAAGAGTGAAAGACTTCATGCGATCTCTCGGGGGGGGGGGGCAGTATGCTACTAGCCTGAAGGTCACAGGTTCGATTCCCGAAGAGGTCATTGGACTTTTCAGCTGGCCTATTCCTTCCAGCCGCACAATGGCCCTGGTGTCGACTCAGCCTCTAACAGAAATGAGTACCAGGAATCTTCCTGTGGGTAAAGCCATGGGCCTCCACGGCCTGTTACAAGGTTAGCTTTACTAGTTATATGCACTGGTTGTGTAGACAACATGTCCTATATATGGGAGCCCTGTCAGAACCAAAATCCCTGTGTCACATGTTTGTCTCGCTGTACACACAGGATTTCAATTCCGTAAGGTTGGCTACTCGAGATATGACACACCGTCAGAGATGTTTTAGACAAAATGTAGCTCATGTATTCAGGACGTGCCTGGTTTGTGTCTCGGCCGGCACACCGAGTATCCTGACCGATATTTTTCGTGGTTTTCCCCCAGAACCTACAGGCAAAAATGCAGCGATGGCACGCCTGTCACAATTACGGACTGCCGCACCTTCTCATAGCGTGTACACGTCATCTGAGTTACGCTACACTTCGTTCAATGATGTGTTACGAAGGTCACAGCCACCATTAATCGTTAGGCCTTCACATTTTTTTAATCATTTAAAGCACGGTGGTAACTATGCGAACCACTCCGATTGGCATTATAGACTGCGTTTTCACTTAAAAGTGCCTTTATGGGATTTCACAGTAACAAGCGTTTATTTTACTAACATCATTAACTAATTAGTGTTTGTAATTTAGGCAGATTGTTGATCGCAGTGGCCGCGCGGCCTAAGGACTGGAACACACACACAGCGACATCGGTCGTACGGAAAAATGTCGTACGATTTTTTTGCCGTACGACCTCCTTTTCACACTACAGCGACCAAATACACTTTGCTCTCCGACTGTGGTACGGTAGATGTTGCATGTCGTTACGTATGAAAGCTAAGACACACTTTCTATTCTACTACATGATGCGACATGAACAGTACGGACGTCGTACGACCGATGTCACTGTGTGTGTTCCTAAGGCATGAGCTGTCTTCGCTCGCTCCAACACTGGGATCGTGGATTCGAATCCCACTCAAGGCATGGATGTGTGTGTGTTTATTATGTGTAGGTAGCGGCCGATCCCCCATCCAAGGTTTTCTGCCAACTGTGTATAGAATTAAGAAACTGAAAATGCTGCCAGCGTCCAACAAAAGGACTCTAAAGGGCTCTGACGATGGTGCATAACACTCAGAATCACTGAGTTTTTGGATTTTGTCCATCGTCCGGAATTGTAGGAACTAGAGAACACAACGTTTCGGAGGTTAGCTCTTTCTAAGGGATCAAACTGAGTAGGAGTCTTCTCCCCCCTCACATGAGGACGGAAACAGATCCAGTTTCCGAAAGGTTGTGTTTTCTATATTCTAGAAAACTGGACGATGGACAAAGTCCAATAACCCAGCGATTCTGAACAGAAGGACTCTAGAGCCGTAGATTGATAATTTAGACGTATTGTGTTTTCTGTAAGGTGTAAATGTTATTTTCTCTTATCTGAGTCCTATTTAGATGGACATCAGGTTTCAAAGTATGATGTAACGGTAGTAGTACCCTTGAAGGGGCATCGATAAATGGATACAGTATATTACGAATAATGTTTACCTGTCGTAGAAGGTAACGAAAAGGGAAACCGGTGCCTGGGGGTATAACGGGGCCACTCTGTAGCAGGGGGCATGAATACAAGGACCTGACCCTACAGGTTGGGTGTTGGACGCAAGACTGACGGCATTACAAATAAAGAAATAAAAAATACGTAGCGAAATCCAAAGAAATATAACAGAACAGAGACGTGCTGAGTTGATGGATATATCACGCTGTTTACTAGTAGCTTGAAATTATATGAATTTATGGTGTAGGAGTGTTTAACTACGGTTTAAGTACTTTGATTATTTCTACGAATGTTAGGATGGTTAGTGAAACAGAAAAGAGATAATTTATTTTCGCTGTGGTGGGATTATGCGGCCCTTTATGACAAAAAGGTTGGTGGGACGCAAGATGCAGAAGGTTAAGTGTCATTGCCATATGCACAGATAGCCTTCGAACCATCCTCCTCCTTGTCAGATGACATTCACACATACTTCACATATATGTACAGTGTCATAGGAACTACAGGAAGGTCACGGGTTCGAATCCCGATAAGGTCATTGGATTTTTACAGTTGACCTAATCCTTCCAGCCCCACTTTGGCCCCGGGGTCGACTCAGCCTCTAACAGAAAAGAGTACCAGGAAAATCTGGGCGTAAAGGGCGGCCGGCGCGCAAGGCTGACAACCTCACCTCCATCTCAGAGCCGATTGTCTAGAAAATGTTTGAGCCTCGACATCTCACAACTCCATGGGCCTCCACTGCCTGTTACAGGGATAGATAACCGAAGGGTAATCTTTACCGTGTTCATAAACAGCCTGCCCCTGGCCCGTGTCCTGAACACACGAGTACAGTCCACACCCTTGCACTGCTTCCTGAACCCCTTAACCCAGCCCACCCCGCCTCCTATCCAGTGTGTGCCAGGAGCTTTTCCCCATGGGATAAGGCGGCCAGAGCGTGAAGCTGACCCTTCATCCCTATCTAGTACCAAGGAAAGAACGGTGGATTTGTATCTCCATGGGGGAAAAGGACGTATAGATGCACGTTTTCTTGACCGCGGTGCTAGTTTTAGGTGAGTCGGCAGCTTTGCCCCCGGAGAGAGAGCCACCTGCTACCCCATCGAGGCTGGATGGGCCCGAAAGCCGTCCTGGACTCTGAAAGAGAAGAGAAAATCTTGCCCTGCCGGGAATCGAAACTCGGCCGTGATTCTCGGAATAAAGAGCCAGTATTGCCCTGTCAACCAGTTCGTCTTTGTAATATAGAGGCAGTGTTTTCTATGAGGTAGGAACTGAATTCTTATGTATATTTCATTTTATGTATTATGTAATTGAATTTCAGGCTTAAAAGAAGTAAGAACTATACCACTCCAATTGAACTCCGTACTTCGTTACTGCGCCTGCGCACCTGTTGTGTATTCTCATGTCTCGCTAATTTTTTTTTGAGCCCAGAAAGTGTGTATCGACATGCAGCCGTGCGGCCATTATCGCGAGTCTAGGATTAGTAGTGTAGTACAAGACATGGTCGCTTGCTCATTTGCTCTCCCGCTCTGCCCCTCACCCTTCCCTCCGCGTCCTACTCCTCAGACGTAACGAGATTCAAGCGACCGACCGACCGAGCGACCGACACATCGGGTTGAAGGCCACCGGACGTTGTAGGGGCTCCCCCCTCCTCCTCCTCCTCACCCCTCCCCCCTGCGTATGTAATGTAGTTCGCCCTGCATAACTTTTCCATTCTAAAGCAACAGTCACGTATTTAGCTATTCGAAAATTAAATTAGTCGGCTTTTCAACTCCGTGTTCTGTTGTGTGTTCGAAATCTATCTGTGGCTTGACAGCACTTGTGGACCTTGGCCGCTTTTTCAGTTTCGTAGTCCTGTACACAGTCGATAGAATTCCATGGACGGGGGATGAGCCCGTCGCAAGGCCCGCTACCAACACACGGGACAACACTAACACAGGATAAACACAGGCGTTCATGCCTCGAGTGGGATTCGAGCCGACGATCGCCAGTGTTCGAACGAGCGAAGACGGTTCTTGCCTTAGACCATGCGGAGTACCGTGATCGGCGCGAGTACATCGCTAATTTGGGCGTCAGTACAAAATAACAAACACACCAAGTGGCTGGAAACACACGACCCAAATGTAAAAGATTGGAGGTACGAACAGCTGAAGAACATGGCGCGAGGTTACGTAACAGGGAAACGCTGCCCTGTATGCAGGTTGCCTAATACTGTTAGGGGCTCTGAAATGAGGCACATTGCGAGCTAGTATACCTCCGTTGAGGGAACGGACATATGTACTTTTGGTGAGGAAGTTATCGAACAAGCTGGCGTAAGTGATGACACTTCTACTTTGTGCTTTGTTCGAATGCAGACTGCTTTCTTTGTCTTTTCAGTTTCTGCAGACAAATGACGGGGTAGTATCACAAATCAGGACACAGCCGGTTCATATTTATCATTCATTAATTATCCTACCATCTGACGTGTAGTCCGAGCTACCAACAGCATTGTTAAATAAGCGCGAATGAAGCAAGTAAATTTAAATTTGTGCCTGCATAACTCAGTCGGTATAGCAATGGGCTGGACGGTTGGAGTTCGATTTCCGGCAGGGGTAAGATTTTTCTCTTCTCCCCACGTCGTGTAGACCGCCTCTGGGGCCCATCCGGCCTCCTATCCAATGTATAGCGGGTGGGGGATACCCCTGGGCGTAGAGTTGCCGGAGATTTGAAGCTGACCATTCATTTCGGTCTACTGCTGAAGTCAAGAATGCTGGAGCTCTACCTCCACTCCCCATATGCCTCCGCTGAATACCGCTGAATACACTACAAGTTGATTTTGGATCTCGGTCGGGAGAGCTTGTATTCTGAAGTTTTCCTGATTTTCCTGAGACCCCCCAGGCAAATGTCAGGATAACACTTTAATCTGTGCCACGACCGCTTCCTTTCACATCATTCCCATTTCACTGTTCATTATCGTCCAGTCATTAGGCGCTATATAATCTGATTTACTGACAGCGTTATTGCGTCTGTGGTCTAGTGGTCAGAGTTCCTGCTTACATTTTCAGAGGTTCCGGGTTCGATTCCCGGCGCTACCAGATTTTCTGAGAAGTGAACGGGGTC
>NW_019743170.1:1079471-1081228 GCF_002891405.2 Cryptotermes secundus | reverse complement strand
GGCTCCGGTCTAGAAAACCGAGATTAACGGCCGTGGGGATCCGTTGCGCTGACCACGCGACACCCTCTGTCCGCTAAAGTTGGCACTAACTTCACCGACAGGCGGCGGTCGCTCGGTTGGTATAGTTCGCTTGCGGGCTACAGGCCACGGAGTTTGTTTTTGTCATGGCGTAAACCGTAGTTTTTGTTAAGTTTCGTGGGGTGGGTGTGGGATTGAGTCCACTTGGTACTTCGACCACTAATTGGCCAACCGTACCAGCCCCGGATGACAGATGATGAGTACGGAGCAGTCGGTGGAATGGGAATTGGCAGGGGAAACCGAAATACTCGGAGGAAACTGCTGTAGTGCTACTTTGTCCATCACGTATCCCATATGACCTGGGATCGAATCTGGGCCGCCTCAATGGGAAGCCGACGACCAACCGCCTGAACTATAGCACGGCCTTATGTAAACCGTAAATTAATATTGTAGCGCATAGAGATGTTTGTAGGCAGCGGTTCGGTAAGCACGTTCCTGCGGCAGCGGATACGCATGCAACATCAGAGGTACTATTGGAAACGGTATTTTCTGCTCTGTACGTGTAGGGGGATTATAGTGAGGACACTTGAAGTTAGTTGGAAGGGAGCCCGGAAGCAGAGGACTAGCCATTGCTAGAAGCCGTTGCCAGGCAACTACTAGTGACGACACTGTGGACTGGGAAGACTTAGCGTGTGGGACAGTGAAAGTGTTGAGATTAGAGATGGCGCTATAATTAAGTGTAATTACGAGTTGTGTGTTGAAGTGGCCAGTAAATCCAATATTCAAATCCAAACTCCGTCTATAGTCATATACATACATCTGGTGTCAGATGTAGGATTTGAGGTTCTCAAAGCAGTTGTTATGAAAGTAAGCATACTATCTTCTGGGATATAACGCCACGTAGTCCGTTGAAAATCAGCTGGCTTTCGGAGGAACATACCACCTCCATCTTCAGGGATTCTCTGCTTGCCACCTTACTTTCGCGTTGGTTTCTCGCTTGCCTTATTCTTCCGTCAAGATGAAGGCGGTATCTTCCTCCGAAACGTCAGTTGACTTTCAGCGGACTACACGGCGTTATATTCCAGAAGAGAGACCCTCTGCTTGCCAACTTACTTTCACGTTGTTTTTTTGCTTGCCTTATTCTTCCCTAAAGATGGAGGCGGTATGTTCCTCCAAAACGTCGGATAACTTACAACGGACTACACTTCCTTGTATTCCAGAAGACCGTGACGTTGAGTAGCCTTCAGCCAGGCACAATAGGCTGTGCTGCTCGACGGGTTGCCCCTTAAGTTGCTGTCACACGCGACACAGCTGCTGTGCCTGTCCCATATAATCCTACTTAAACGAGATGTTGCACAATTGCGTCGGCCCCCAAGGTCTTCACAAACATGCACGTAGCGCGAGGTGATGAACCTAAGCATACACTGTGAAGGCAATAGAGAGTGACGTTCTGTTCCCACGGCGCTGGATATGAAGGGCACGCATTGGGCTTTGGACAACCATATCGCGTCCATCTTCAGGGTCGAAGAGTTAGCCAAGTGAAAAGACAGCGAGCTTTGAAGAGAAAGGTCCTACGTATTTTAACAGCAACGCATTTTCAACACGGCGGTGACTATGAAGAAAGCAGTCTTCTGGGATTTGGCACCGTGTATATGTGGTATTAACCAACGTTTCGGAGGAAAGTATCGCCTCCATCTTCAGGGTAGAAGGAAAAATACAAGAAATCCGCAAGCGAAGAG
>NW_019743170.1:1077268-1079461 GCF_002891405.2 Cryptotermes secundus | reverse complement strand
ATCCTGAGGTTTGGAGGAACCAACCTTAACCCCTTAACTTTTTAAAGACTGTCCGGTAAATTATTGCTGGCCTTCTCCAGCGCAGTGAGATTTAGAGTTACTTTACGACCGGCGTTTTACCGCCGAACAGTTCCTCTTGGCCCCAAGCCCCTTGAGGCTGACGACCGGAGATTTTATTTTCGACTGAACCCTTGCGGGCAAAGGCCTTATGTAACGTTCTCTCTGACGAGAAGATGGGTTTCTCTTACAAACATGCCTGGTCTTTCGTCAAGTGTACGTATCACACATAGAGCATGTTATTGAAAATTCTTCCTTTTGCACTGCATACAAGTTCTCCGTCAGTACAGGCTTTGCAAAACTGATCATGCCTATCTTACGTATATTATGCTACAACGGCAGCGTAGTCACTTGAACGGCCGTAAGCTTGACCACCGCCAAGTTTAAGTGTCTTATATCTTTCATGTCTGGCTTCACCTTGTCCTATACCGCGAACATGTTCATTCTCATGGTTTTGTGTGACTTCTGCTTGTTCCGTGCACAATTTTGTTATATAATCGTATACATACGGAAGGTTGAAAGCCATATGCAAATCGCGGACCGGTGTGCACTTTTGAGAATTCCTTCTAAATAATATATACAAATTCAGTCCGTATCTCACAGAAAATATCAACATCTTCGCTGCAAATACCAGCCGGTTAAACAGTCGCTGTTTATTGTGAGAACCACTGGATTTCAGATTGTTAAAGCATAGTGTTAACAGTAAAATTCATATATTTTGTTCACAGTCCGTATTTATGGGTTTTGTAAGATAGAACAGACAGCGACTATTTCCGTAAACACAATTAAAGGCTTTGTCTTTTAAGGGAGATTTCTGCTGGCTTCTTGCTTGACTTACTCATTGGACCGTGACGATGAATTTGGCGTGTTCACTCAGAAGCGTCGGGCTGTCTGAACTATACAGCGTTAGATGCCAGAAGACTGTACTCTTTAAAGGTACGAATAAATAACATCCTCTGCCTTAATAAGCTAAATATTAATAAGACAATTATAAAAGACAAGTCCGTCCAGTGTGACTATTTCAGTTTTCTCACTTTATGATTCACTAGCCTTACATGTTTCGATCCATTTGGATCATCTTCAGAGGCACCAAACACTTTTTAGAAACCACTATCACAACAGTTGTCATATCAATTACACATGTATTGCCAAGTACACAATGTTCCATCTATCAGTCACAGCAGCCTTTCTGGTTATAGAAATATTCAAAGTTGTTTTAAAGTTTTAAAACTTTGTTTAAAATTAAAATTCATAAACCTTACGGTTCGTGTCAGTAACCCCTGTTGTCTCTCTTCTAGGTGGCCGATGTTGTGCCGCCTATGTAACTTGAGTAAGGAGATTCTTAATATAGTCCGTTATGATTTCTTGGCCCGCTGTGCTGTTTATACTGTTAGTGTGACTGACCAAAAATGAAACAAATCAAATATTAATAAGACGTATTAAAATCCTTGCAATGGGACCCGAGTTATTACATTCGAATTGACAGACAGGACAGATATGTAGAAGGTAAGAAAGAACACCCATAATCTTTTTGCAGCTTTGTTTTGAGAACGGGCCAGGAATTGTTAGTGTAAAAGTTAGAGCAGACTTTCCATATGTGGCTAGTTTTGAAACGAACACTCACCAGAGTCTTACATAATTCGGTCACATTTAATGCGAGGATGCGTACTTGAAGATATCGCAAAATTCAGGACTCGCATTATAAAGACAAGTTTTGAAAACACATGATTCTTGCCGATTTTTTTTGGGGGGGGGGGATTCGCGTTATTTAAAACTTTGCGTATAAAGTGAGGCTTTTTATTTTGTTTATGTGACACTATTTGAAATTCGCGCCGGTCACAGTAGCCGCGCCGTCTAAGACATGAACTGTTTTCGCTTACTCGAACGTTGGAATCGTGGGTTCGAATCCCACTTAAGTTATGGATGTCTATGTATGCGGTTATTCTGTGTTTGTGTTGTCCTGTATACAGGTAGCGGCCTTGCGACGAGCTGATACCCCTTCCAAGGAGTCATACCCTCTGTGTAAGAAAGATTATGGATCTGAATAAAAGGCCTGGGCCCCATTTGGGCTGGAAGGGCCATTAAAAATTTCAAATTCACATATAATGCGACGGCACTGTGTGTGTGTGTGTGTGT
>NW_019743170.1:1074224-1076946 GCF_002891405.2 Cryptotermes secundus | reverse complement strand
AATTCCACGTTAATGTTACGTTAGTCTGTACTTAACTACGTATTTCACTAAAAAATGCAACATTTTAACTCGGTTTTTGGTAGATTTTTACGTGACTAACATAAGGCTACTGTGGAAGTGCCCATTTCGGTTACAACGACATTCGTTTATAACGACACTATTTTTAGGTCCCTTTGATGACGTTATAACCAAGTTCTACTGTATATATATATGTTAGGTTCGTCGGGTTGTAGTTAGAGGAAACTGCAAAATGAGGAGATTCATAACATCTGTATTTCGTCAAGTGAAGAAGAATGGGCTGGACAGGGAATGTAGCACACGTAAATGAGAATAGGAATGTGCATAGTGTTTTGGTAGGAACTCCTGAAGAACAGAGACCACTACGAAAAGCGTAGGTATGAGGATAATAGTAAGATGGATATTAGAGAGATAGAATGGGGTGACATGAGCTGGATTCATGTGGCTGAATATAATGGCCAGTGGTGGGCTTTTGTGAACACGATAATGGACCTTCGGGTTCCATAAAGTGTTGGGAAATTCTTCAGTAACTGGGGGCTTCTCAAGAAGGGCTCAGCTACATAGAGTTAGTGAGTAGCTAGGCTATATAGACTCGGGTGGTAGGATGAATTGGAAAGGATTTGGAAGGAAGCGATCATTGCCTAATGGAGCTACTATATCGGCATTTGCGTGAAGGGACTCAGGAGAAACCACGACAGATGAGGCGGTGTCTCGGCCGGGATTCGAACCTAGGTGTTACATACTGTCACGTCTTACTAGTGACTATAGATGGGGTTTGGATTGATGGCTTGACTTGTTGATCACTAACAGATGACTCATGATTTCACTTTACAGTTCACTGTTACAGTCTCCACTAATAGTTGCCTGGTAACGGCTTCAACGGCGGACGTGCCCTTACTCTGGGCTCCCAAACTATCCCCGGCATCAACTACCAGCCTCTCACAGCAACAGTTCACAACGACCGAAATTCAGTTCTCTGATTAACTCGCTAGCTTACCAACTGATCACTTACCTGCAACAAATCTCACTAATTGTCCTGTTTCAACATTTCGGCACGGAGCGCACAGAAAACAGTGTTCTTCTGTTGCTTAGCGAGCCGCACCGAAAAGAATCGTCCCTCTTGTCAGTCCATTGGTGCATGTTAGAATTCTGTTGCCTAGCAGCGGACGTCGTTTACAGAGTCATTACTTAGCAGTAGGTCTACATGCTACAGTACATGGACATGTACGTACATTTGTACACGCTTATATGTTAGGCAGAAGAAGAATGCTACGCGATTCGGTCTGCCTGTGCAAGTCACGAAGCAATACACAGCGAGGCCGCGCCCTAGCTCAAGCAGTTAGTCGCTGGCTTCTCACCATGGCTGCCCGGGTTCGATCCCGGGTCTGGTCAAGTGGGATTTGTGGTGGACAAAGTGGCACTGGGGCAGATTTTCTCCAAGTACCTCGGTTTCCCCTCCCAATCTTCATTCCACCAATTGCTCCACAGTCACGTTTTACCGACCTGTTGCCTAGCAACGATAGGAGTTAACAAATACAGACACACGGACTGATGTGAGGGATTATGAATACGCCCTTAAGATGGACTCAGGTGCCGTAATATACAAAGTGACAAAGACTGGTATAGGCATTCAAAAGTTGATAAAGGACGAGGGATTAACAAACAGACAGGATGCAAATAGCATAAGCCTACTTTTATTCTTTCATAATAATGGAAATATGCTATAATGAAGAACAGGCATCCCTGTTCAAATGTTCACTTTATGAGCCTGGTGCAGATAACAGAAAAACAATGCTATATCGTATCGAGCACGATCCTGTATAGATCCACTTCGCTGCTGGTATTTTTGTCGTTAATTTGTATCTTATCACCAGGGCCCGGATTTTGATGACCCGAAAATATTTAAAAAATGACCTATAAAATGACCGAAAAAGTCCAGAAAAATTACCTAAAATATGACCCAAAAATATAATATGCAGGGCCCGGATTTTGATGACCTGAAAATATTCAGAAAATGACCGAAAATATCAAGAAACATGACCTAAAGGAGAAAAGAAAGAACACTTCGCTTCCATGTTATTCACATTTCAGAAAACATGAAGAAAAACTCCCTAAAATGGCCAAAAATGACAAGAAATACCCTTAAAAGTCCAAAAATTTACAAAAAAAAATACTCCGAAAATGAAAAAATGACGTTAAACCTAAAAATGCCAAAAAATGACAAAAAAATACCTATAAAATATACATTTCTGTAACGAGCAGCTCATATCCGAGATTTATATATTTAAGAGCATCGCATAGGATACAAGGAAAAAAAGATGACATGTCGTCAAAATCCTGGCCCTGCTTATCATACTATCAATGATATTCACATGGGCGTAGAAGTATAGGTCAGTGAACCGGTGGTCACTTTTTATTTGGGTTGTCAGAATGTGCGAGTTGCCCCTTTAAGGATACTCACGTATTCCATCTGCTTTAATATTCGAAACTTGTGCGTTGTATATGTGGGTTTAGTACGATTCTTATAATAAGCAGATTACCAGTATGTACCTATCTAACAAACTGCATGGTGTCACATCCCAGAATACCTGCAGTTACATGACCTATACAGCTTTAATTCATTTGACTTTGCAATAGAGACGCAGTATGTTTTCTGTGCCGTAGGATCTGAATTTTTGGCCTACTTTCCATATTAAAAAAAAAA
>NW_019743170.1:1010235-1074172 GCF_002891405.2 Cryptotermes secundus | reverse complement strand
CCCCCCCCCCCCCGTGAATGCCTGAACCAGAGTTGGTATGCATAACATGGCACCTGAGCCCATCTCAGCGGCGTTCTTCGTAAATCCCTCCCATCAGTCCGTTTGGACGCATCGTTTTCTGTGGGGATTCGTTGCACTGACCACGCTAAAGTTGGTACTAACTTCGCCGACAAGCGGCGGTCTCTCGGTCGGTATATTTCATTTGCGGACTAAAACAACGGAGTTTTTTTGCCGTTTTCTGTGCGGTTCGTGTCGTATCAAATTACAGTCTGTGGGTCTGTCTGTGTATCCCCCTATCGTTGCAAGACAACGGCTCGGTAAGGACACTACGGCAGCAACTCTGAATTGTTGGCGTTGTTTTCGTTGCGGTTTGTATCGTATTAAAGGAAAATGGGCAATTCGTTCTTCCCAAAACTTCTATTCAACAAGCCAGAAGTCACGAGTTCGATTCCCGATGAGGTCATCGGATTTTTTCGATTTACCTAATCCTTCCAGCCGCCCTATGGCGCTGGGGTCCACTAAGCCTCTAACAGAAATTAATACCAGGAATCTTCCTGGGGGATAAAGGGCGGCCGGCGCGTAAGGCTGAGAACCTCACCGCCATCTGTGAGCCGATTGTCTAGAGAACGTGGGAGTCTCGACGTCTCACAACCCTGTGGGCCTTCACGGCCTCTTAAAGGGTTAGCTTTACGTGGATGTTGGTGTTCGTTTTGAGAGTCATAAACCGGTCGTGTTTTTCCTGCTAAGAGCTTTGGTCCGTGTTCGGAGAGCCGGTCTCAAGTGTTCTTCAAAATGGTGCTGTGCAACTCTGCCCTCATTTAAATTGCTCACATTTACCCGTAATGCATCTTTACATAGTTAATGGAAAGGAAGTCCCCCCCCCCAGACAAAAAGAACCTTATATATTTGTACAGTTCCGTCGAGTTGCAGCTGTTGGCGAGGACAACTTTGAGACGCTTTGCGTCCGTCTGACTTGTCTTTTAAGCCAAGTCTCTTAACTAAACTTCTCTCTTGGATATGTGTACTAAAGCTTTAGGAAGATCAAACATCTCAGCGGTACGTTTACACAAACTTAAGTAGGGATGCCCAAAACAGCGTATCGCACTACGCCATGAAAACGTATGGGGTAGTGGACCTATAGATTCGCGTTTTCTTGACCTCGGCACCAGTTGGAGGTGAGTGTCAGCTTCACGCCCCTACCGCTTTACCCTTTGGAAAGGAAGCTGGGTGAGCCGTAGAGGCCCGCCTGGACGACGTAGAGAATGTAAAGCTATCCATTTAACAGGTTGTGAAGGTCCGTAGGGTTGTGAGACGTCGAGGCTCCCACATTTTCTAGACAGTCGGGTCACAGATGGCGGTGAGGTCAACCTTACGCGCCTGCCGACCCGGAAGATTCCCAAGGCCGCTACCTACACACAGAACAACACAGAATAAAAGTATACAGACATCCATGCCTTGAGTGGGATTGGAACCCACGATCACAATGTTCGAGCTGGCGAAGACGGTTCATGCCTCAGACCGCGCGGCCACTGTGATCGGCCTGCCCGAAGGTTCAGTGTTTATATTAGTAGAGTCCACCATTTTACTCGAACCAGAGACAGTTTCAGCAACCTTCCATCTTCGGGTTCCTCCAAGATTTATTTTATCCCTTTAAAGCCAAGTGGTTACTATATGTACCACCTGTTCTAATTCAACTAAAACCTTAATTCTGCCCACAGAGTATTTATGTGTTCCACATAGTTCTCACAGTAAACAGCGACTGTTTTCCCAAATCGTCTAACACCGGTTTGGCATTGTAGCTGAGACGTGATGTTTCCTGTGAGGTACGATCTGTATTCTTATGTATTATACAGAAGTAATTTAATCATAAAAATGCAAATGTTCGCAGTACTGGACAAGGCGAAGCCCGACACAGAAAATTAAGATACTTAAACTTGGCGGCCGTCAAGGGTATGACCGGTTAAGCGACAACACTGCCGTTGTAGCGTGAACTACTTAAGATAGGGCATGATATGCTGTCCTCAGCCTGGACTGACAGAGGCCTTTTGTATATTGTATATACATATACATTGTGTTATACCACGTAATAACACGTAAATTGTAAATATTATGTATCATATTGAATTATTACTGTTGTCTGTGACTGTCAAATGACAGACCATTCCTTTCGTCAAGGAGGACATCTCACGTGGACAGAACCGTAACTGAGAGTAACTAATTACTGGTCATGAACCCCGAATGGGGCTCAACTGATTGACCGTCGGTCGTAACTTGACTTTGAAGTGCATGTTGGTCTCCCATATCGCTATATCGCTGTCTGTCTTTGAAGGGGCTCGCAGCCAGAATTCTGTATATATTCCCTGTGGTCTCTATTCTAGTCAGAAACCCAGCCCATCCTGACTTCCAAGGCTTCATTATCATAACAGTAAGATACCATACGCCTGACGGTTACTTGTTATGCAATGCCCCTTTCAATCTCTGCCCTTCAGGGAGGCATGGATCAGGAAAGTAGGAGGCCAAGTGAGAAGTCATAAGGTTTCATACGTCTTGGAGACATGCAGACCGGAGGATGGTATTAAAATAGATCTTGGAGAAATATATGAAAAATATGTGAACAGTATGGGCCTGAAGAGTTACGTCTTTTGGGATATAACGCCGCGGAGTCCGTTGAATGGCATCCGACGTTTCGGAGAAACATTCCGCCTCCATCTTAAGGGTTGAATAAGCCAAGGAAGAAACCAGATGAAGTAAGTAGGAAGCAGAACGTTGTATCCCAGAAGACAGAACTCATAACCACCGCTATGAGCACCTCGGGTCCTACGGATATGGAACTTACTCAGGATGTAGTTTAGCGAAGGGCTTTTGTGACTACGATGAAGAATCATGGGCTTATTGAGCTGACTATTCAAGGAGGCCTGTGTATAGGACGTTGAAAACAGTGATTGAAAGTTCAGTTTGGTACAAATGTTATGTTTCTGAACATTATCCATCGTCCTGTTTTTATTTAAAACACAGCCTTCCGGAGACTGGATTCTGTCTCCGTCTTCAGGTAAAACCTATTCAGTTGGTTCCAATCGATAGAGCTAGATCCTATCTCCGGACACCTGCACCAACGCAAGACAGGGTATACAAACCAAGCACAGCACAAACCATCTGCGAGAGTTAAGACAGAACATTAAAAAAAACTGCACACATATGAGGCCTAGCAACAGAGTACTGCCAGAATAGAAGTCATCACTGGAGAGAGAGATTCTCTGTGTGGTACCAACATTAAAAAACAAAGCTGCACGCACACACCAGGTAAAGAATGCAACTGCACAAGCTGGGCCATGGGTCTACAGCCAAAGGGACATACATAGAGAAATCATATCACACCGACACTAGTGAGCTACGCGAAATATGAACACATCCATACCGCCGAAGGATTCGCTCATATGTCCCATAAGAAGACTGGAATTAACAGGTTTTATTAAATTTAATAGGATTGACATATTTTAAATTTAATTTTAATTAAGGAATACCAATAATTAGCCACATGCAACTGTGGCATGCAGTGCAGTACAACAGTTTAGTATAGCGACAGACCCTGATGATGACCATGTATGGTCGAAACATGTGAATAAATAATTGAAGTGACTATAACATTGTGCCGCATTAGTGACGGAAATATATACTACTGCCGAAGGCGAAGAGAGAATTACCACCCTAGAGGTTGTGGATTGATTGAAGATAACTCTTTCTGACCTTTTACCGGAGGACGGAAACAGATGCAGTGTCCGAAACATGCTCTTTACAATACCAGACGATGGGCAAAGTCCAGAAACTTAGTAATCCAGAGAATTAAAAAAAAAAAGAGCCTCTAGAAAACCAAGGCTGAAATGTGCTGTAGCGTGAAAGGAAATACACGTTGTTTGAACAGACGAAACAAACATGTTCACTTGCGAGCCCTGTTTGAGTCGAAGCCTCAAAACAAAATCTGTTCTGGTTTTAAGAGAATAAAGGAACCGGAGACTTGAAAGTGCGCAGTCATCTCGCTGTTCAGGCCACAGCAGAAAAGAAAACCCGTGTAATGCAGACTCGCAAATAAAACCTTACGAATGTTTGTCTGTTTTCTTTTTTAAGACCATGGACTCTCATTGGAATTTCACTTTCGCTACTTGCTTCGTTGTCTGAAACTTCTTTACATGTTAAATTATTGGGTAACGACTTCGTTCATTAATATCATGATTAAGAAGTCGCCAAGTTCTGTTTTGAACCTTATTATGACCGAAATCAGCACGCCGGAAATCTCGCGGACTTCACATCCGTAACCATAACGTTGTTGTCAAGGTATGACGTAACCTCGAATTTGTTTCAGACAAGGTCTAAATTTTTATCGGGCATAAGGTAAAGCTGCCCCTGGGCCTAATTAATTTAGTATCGCGGCATGAAGACGTATTGCGGAGTGGAATTATAACTCCATCGTTCATGACCTCGTCTCTGTGGTCATTTTCACGCCCCGCCCGTTTTACCACCGGGGAAAGAGCCCCCTGTACGCGTTGGGTAGAACGCTAGGTGGGCCCCAGAGCTGGTCTAGACGCTTTTGGGTAAAGCAATATCTTCCTTCCAGGGAATCGAACCCGGGTCTTCGAGATCGTAGCCTCTCGCTATACCGACTGATCTGTCCCGGGTCTGCTATCTGACAATGGAATAAAATATTTTATTACTGAATAAAAGTTGATATTCTTTTAGATAACTGGGGGGGGGACACGCGGTAGCATGGTTGAGGTACTATGTTACAAGCCGGAAGGTCGCGGGTTCATTTCCTGTTAAGGTCATTCACTCTTAATTGACCTAATCCTTCCATCCTGAATATAGTCCTGAGATCGAGTTAGCCTCTGACAGAAATGAGTTCAAGGAACCTTTCCGGGCTAAAGGATGGCCGGCCGGCGCGTAAGGCTCACAACCTCACCGCAATCTGTGAGTCGATTATCTAGAAAAATATGGAAGCCTCACCGCCTCACAACTATGTGGACCTCCACAGCCTATTACAGGAATACCTTTACTTTTTTAAATAACATCATTGTTGGAATGAGGACCTGGAATAGCGTAGTTGGTATAGCGACTGGCTATTGACTGGACGACCGAGAGGTCGGAGTTCGAATCCCTGTAGGGTAGATAATTTTCTGTTCTGCACGTCCAAACCAGCTCTAGGGCCCACCCACTCTCCTATGCAATGGGTACCTGGGGCTTTTTCCCGGAGGCAAGGCGGTAAGGCCGTGAGACTGAACACTCACATTCAACTAGTGCCGAGGTCAAGAAAATGTGGATCTAGACATCCCCCCCCACATGCCTTCATGGCGTAATGCTTAATCAGTTAAATACACGGACGACTTTACCTTTTTACCGTTTACATTTACCATTGTTTGAAAGTGCGTATTGTATGAGAGCCATGCGTGCAAGGACACGCCATTGCGTTTCAGACTGCGAAATGTCTGAGAGATACTCCACATTTGGAGAGGCGAGTGTAAATATCGTTACTGTGGACATAGTATGCCTGACGTAAATAAGAATTACGTGACTTAAATAGAGTGACGTGTGGGCTCTGGCATAACAGTCCAGTCACCTCAGACTCCAAGCGAATTGCATCACATCTCTCGCGTTCAGTAATAACAGAGTTGTTACAGCCATTTATGATGCCGCTTACTTGAGACATTTCGCTAATCCTGTTCTTCCCACAATCGTAGTTTGCTCTTATTTGTATTTTAGTGTACGAAGATCAAATTATTGTAAAACATAAGTAATTAAATTGCTTTAAAATAAGTAAAGCTGTCTCTGTAACAGGCCGTGGAGGCCCTTAGGGTTGTGAAACGTCGAGGCTGCCACATTTTCTAGACAATCGGCTCACAGATGGCGGAAAGGATGTCAGCCTTAGGCGCCGGCTGAATTTTACCCTCCAGTAAGGTTCCTGGTACTCATTTCTGTTGGAGACCGAGTCGATCCCAGGGCCGTTGTGCGTCTGGAAGGATAAGGTAAATTGAAAAATCAAGTGACCTCATCAGGAATCCAACCCTCATGATCTTCCGACTTGTAGCGTAATGTCTCAACCAACTACGCTACCGCATGTCGCCGAAATTTTGTTATAAATTATCTAATGTAAAAGTTTATGCGGCTACGTATATCAATCTCTTTAAGAGCCTCTCAGCGCATCTGGCGAAAGCTTGCGACCCACGGGTTGATAACCGCTATGCGATATTTTCTTCTGCTGCCGGTGCAGTCTGTACATTAGCAAATTGCAATGTGATGTGTATTACGTAGATAAAGTTCTGCTTGTTAACCGTATAGTTTGTTTGTTTCCTTTATTTTGGAGGGGGGTGCCCCATTTTCGTTGTTTTATTTCGGGCTGAGTCTGTAACTAAGCAAGAGGCTTTATTTATATAATATATTTAACGCTGCCTCTGTGGTCTAGTGGCCAGAGTTCCTGGCTACAGATCCAGAGGTCCGGGTTCGATTTCCGGCGGTACCAGATGTTCTGAGTAGTAGTGGGTCCGGAACGGAGTCCACTCAGCCTCGTGACAATAATTGAGGAGTATTTCAAGGAAATAGGTTCCCTGGTCTAGAAAACCGAGATAACGGCCTTGGGGATCCGTTGCTCTGACCACGCGACACACTCTGACCGCTAAAGTTGGAACTAACTTCGCCGACAAGCGTCGGTCGCTCGGTCGGTATAGTTCGCTTGCGGACTAAAATCACGGAGTTTGTTTATTTAACGCGGCAGCTCGCATTATATAGCGTTGAATAATTATCTGATAGTGAATTGGAAAGGATATGGAAGGAAGTGGTCGCGGCCGAATTGAGATATTCTTCTGGCATTTGCCCTGAGGAACTGAGGAAAGTCGCGGAATATTTCAGTTAGGACAGTCGATGTCCTGGGCGAAATTTTTAACCTGGAACGTCCTGAATACACATAACCCCGAGCCACCTGGCGAGATTAACTTGCTTCTTAAGTAGACTGTTCAGTCGGAATAGTAATAAACAGAGAACTGAAGAAAGGTAAAGTTGTCCATGTGTTTAACTAATTAAGCACTAAACCATGAAGGCGTATGGGGCGCTGGATGTATAGATCCACATTTTCTTCACCTCGGCACTAGTTGGAGGTGAGTGGTCAGTTTCGTGCCCCGGCCGCCCCCCAGGGAAAGAGCCTCCGGTACCCATTGGATAGGAGGCTGGGTGGGCCCCAGAGCCGGCCTGGACGACGTGAAGAGAAAATTCTTGAACCTGCCGGGACTCGGAACTCCGACCCCGCAATTGTCCAGCCCGTAGTCAGTCGCTATACCGACTGAGCTATCCCGGCTCCTAGTAAAGAAGTGAATTATCATCATCATCATCATCATCATTGCTGAGATGTTATAAATTACCTTATTTTGTGCTCTGTTTTATTTTCAATCTGCTTCCTTAGTTTGTAAATGGCCTTTGGGCTATTGAGCTTATTAGCGTGAATTAAATTAGTATTATTTATAACTACTATGCCAATGTGTTTTTATTTGTTCTCGGTAACCGTTAATGTGCATACATATACATTGGCCTCCCGTCTTGACTAATACACACATGATGCGGCACTGTTGCATGGAAAACAGTTTCTGTCTCGAGACGACAGCAGTAACTGCAACAATAAGAGCAGCAACAAGGGTGACGGTGGTGATGACGTGATCATGATGTCAACAACTCCACGGAACAATTTTTTTTTTTTTTCAGAATCTGATATTCACGCAGACGAACAAGAAATTCCTTCTCCCTTTATGGACGTCGAAGATTCGTTACCGTGCTCACAAGATCACATCACTCTTATCCTGATCCAGTTCCATCTAGTCCACATCTACATAAACTTTAAAAGATCTGATTTAATATTATCCTTCCGTTTTTGTCTCTATCTCCCAAGTTGTCTGTTGCTTTCAGTTTTTTTCTGAGCTAGAATATTGTCTGAATTTCTAATGCCCTACACGTCGTGATACATGTCGCGCCCGTTCTTGATTTATTCACCCTAATAATGAGGAGCTTCAAAACTTGTACTCTTCCCCATATATAATTAGAATGACCAAGTCGAGGATGAGATGGGCCCGGTATATAGCACGAATGGGCGAGAAGAGGTATCATATAGGACATTGGTGACAAAGCCAGAAGGAAAGAGACCACCAGGAAAACCAAGACGTAGGTGGGTGGACAACATTATAATGTATGTTAGAGATATATGATGGGATGGTATGGATTGGATTGATCTGGCTCAGGGTAGGGACCGGTGGAAGGCTCTTGTGAACACGGTAATGAAACTTCGGGCTCCATGAAATACTGGCAAGTTCTTGAGTAGCTGGAAAATTGGCGGCTTCCCTAGAAGCGCTCAGCTCCATGAGTGAATGAGTGAATAGTGTTTTGGAACTACAGATTATAAAGCTCCTCATTATGTAATTTTCTCCGGCCTCCTGTTCCTTCCTGTTAGGTGCATATACTCTAAGTACCCTGTTCTTAACATTCTCAGTTTATGACCTTGTCATAGGGTGATGTAACCAAGGCTTCACACCAAAGAACACAGGAGAGATTATATCTCTGCATATTTTAGCCCCTTGCATATTGTCGCGTGTCAGAGTGACTGAGACGCGGGTTTGGATTGGTGAATCGGTTTATCGGATCTTCACTAGTCGTAACTACAAACAGTTCCTAGTGTAAGATTACTGTAAATATAGCACATGTAACGTCACACACTAAGTTTCCTAATTCTTCTTCTGGCCACACTGTTCTTACCTTGGAACTTCGGAACTCAAGTGAAGTCTATTCCCATTCCCGTATTCTTTTCTATCCTCTCAGCACGGACCACGCACTGAAAACACAGTTCTATTGTTGCATAGCGCAGACCGCACAGAAAACAAGTCACGTGATAGCCATCTCGCCAGCCCATTGGCGCGCAGACTGTTGGCTAGAAATGAGCTATAAACGTCATATTTTTTGCGTGCCCCAAACCGAGGTGTTTATCGCGCCGTTGCCTAGCTATGTTACAATATGTACCACCTTCTTCAATAATAGGAAGTTCAGTATTTGATTCAAGATTGAATTTATAAATTTCGTATGGTCCTCGGAATGAACGTTGATTATTACCCTCAACAGATGGAGAAGTCGTGTGTGTGTGTGTGTGTGTATTATGTGCTATAAACAACAAACATTTGTATATTTAGATGAGCGACACTCTCGGAAGTGTAAATTCTGCGCTAGCACAGTAGGGTCCCTGCTCAGCTGCTTTCCTCTGCTGCGTAACCACAAAACAGGCCACTTCCTACCGCTCTACCTTCCTTCCATCGTATCTTTGACACAAAACTGGACAAACGACATGCGGCAATCCTTAGGATACGAAAATGTGCTATTAATTGAAGAGTACAGTATCCTGGGATGTCCAAGCAGACAAGGCGTCTCGTATCTCTTCATAGTGCGAACGACAAATCAGTCATCTGTCACTTTTCCCTGTAATGTAGCTTCTTAGTGACGTACGCCTCTCCAGTATAATTCATCTTTCTCACACACGCATTCGGACTGGAAAGGATTAGGCAGAGACCATACCAATCTCGGATTTCGAAAAGATGTTTCTGAAAACGGGGCGCAAGTTGGGTCCATTTTAACGTGGGACGTACAGGGTTATGTCCTGCAGTTCACACCCATTATTCAATATTGTAACGGATTTGATGAGCCCGTTGCCAGGTAACAGCTCCGTAAACACGGTCCAACACGCAAGAATAGAAGAGGTTGTGTTTTCCGTGTACGCGGTGACGTCACGCAGCCGTGGGTGGTGGTCATGTGACATGTGTTTCCTGTGATGCATGTCCGTTCCTCAGCTATATAAGTTGCAGAATTCGTTCGATTCAGCGACGAGTCAGTTCTCGGTATGAGATGACCACGGGAAGTTCGTAGTTGAAGAAGAATACAAGAGGTTAGCCTGTGAAAATTTAATGTGTAATTTGAAGACTTTACGTAGGGGTGCTGTTAAGTCTTTAGCTTTTCCTATTTCACCTACTTTTATTCTAACAATACTTTTATTACATCAAAGTTTATGGTTTTGTATATATTTGACCTAAATTTCATAATTGAAGCCTGCATATTTAATGTTTCTTGCTGATCTGTAGTGAAAATGGCGCAAGACAACAGAGATTTCACTGAAAAAGAGTGACGAGCGGTGATGAAATACCTATTCCTGTAAGGGAACTCGACCAAAAAGAAATTACGATGATATGTCGGTTACACTAGGTGATAAGCGCCCTTCCTACTCCACAGTCAAGAACTGGGTTGCTAGGTTTAGAACAGAACATTTGAGCACTGAAGACGAAGAACGTTCCGGGAGACCAACTCAAGTGACAATTCCAGAAAACGTGGATGTTATTCATTCCATGATTCTGGGCGATCGAAGGATATCGGCTAAAAAGATAACAGATAATCTAGTGATATCCCCAGAAAAAGTAGGCCATATTATTCACGAGACTTTAGATGTAAGAAAGCTCTCAGCCAAATGGGTTCCCAAATGTCGGAAGCGTGATCGAGCGCTTACTTGACAAGCCCTTTTGGACCGATTTCGGGGGGATCCTGTGGGATTTTTTAACCGTCTCGTAACTATGGATGAAACTTGGTCGCGCCATAGTTCAAGCGGTTAGTCGCTGCCTTCCCACCGCGGCGGCCCTGGTTCGATCCCGGGTATGGTCAAGTGGGATTTGTGGTGGACAAAATGGCGCTGGGGCGGATTTTCTCCGAGTACTTCGGTTTCCCCCCGGCTTAAAGAAGTTAGAACAACGAAGTCATAACTGTTGGGTGCCCGGGGGGGGGTATGTAGAGTAAATACATTTTTGAATACCATAGATTATTATTTTCTTTATAAAGCCAAAGGCTTATCAGTGCCCCCTCGTATGTGTGCTATAGTGCAGTGATATTGGGAGTGTGTTATTTAGTGAGACTTTCTGTTATAAATCCGTGAGGACCAGTGCTGATGGACTAAGAAGATTAACGTGGCGTGATTATAAATTGTGTAAATCACCAGCAGTGTTTTAATTATTTGTAGTTACGACCTGTAAATGTCCAATAAATCCAATTTTTTTCCTTGGCACTACAGCTCCAGTAGGCCTAGGCCTACCTCCATGAATTTCTCAGTTCACTTCGGTTTTTCTAGATCTTACACATACGGTAGGACTCCTTGGGCGGGTGATCAGCTCGTCGCAAGGCCTCTACTTGTACACAGTCACAGAAAAACGCACACACAAACTAAACATCCATGCCCTGAGTGGGATTCGAACCCACGATCCCGGTTTCCGAGCGAGCGAAGACAGTACATGCCTTAGACCGCTCGGCTACCGTGACCGGTTAATGAATCCAATTACCAATCCAAAGCCGCGTCTTAGTCACCGTGACAGGTGACAGTATTCTAACTCCTTACGCTATAATTCTATTGCTTTTATTATAAAACCATTAAGGGAACGTAAAATAACATACCGGGGAGGGTCACTAAATAGGTCACAAATGGATATAAAACGTAAAAAGATTGGATACTCTAACCTGGGGGGTGGCATTTATTTCTCGACATATCCTCCAGCAACATTGCTACACTTGTCCCATCGCTTTACCAGTACATAGAAGTCTTTTGACTGTTGTCTCAGTTACTTCCGCAGCTCCGTTTCAACCTATTTGTCCTTCAGCGAAACGTTTACTTCCCATTTGTGAACCGCTTTACGCGACAGACACTTCCCACCATAAACAGGAAACATTTCTTTATAAGTATCCTTTGCATTGAGTCCTTTTGCCTACAAAGAATGCACAACAGAACTCTACTCTTCGGTAATATACTCCTCAAACATGGTCGCCATTTTGACTACTGAAACCAACCTCCGAACATGCGCATATGCGTCTGCTACCTAGACTCTCATGAAGCTGCACCATGCTGTTACTTAGAGACACACATAGAAAACTTATGACGTCAGTTACAGCTGTTTTATGTCCATTTGTGACCAATTTACTGACTCTGCCTCGTAATATCAAACATTTAAGCCGTAAAAATATTAAAATAACTTATTATCTTACCGTAGCTCATGAAGATTTACGATTCGAATTTCCAGTGCTTTTCCGAACTGTATGAAGAGTTATATTAACGTACGAAACCCCTATATAAACCCTCCCCCATTCCAATTCAGGTAGGAGGAGTCCGGTTACGGGAGATTTGGGGAGGATTTTGGCTTGACAAGAGGGTTCCGGAAGAGTGGTCGGTGGGGGTCTGGGAGCTTCCTGAAGAAACTGTCAAAGGTTTCGAGTCGAAGCGTGAGTTAAATGCGCATTAATGTAATGGGATGGCCGGTCGAGGTAGGATTGTATCCATGTTGACACAAGTGTGTGGTGTAACTGTTCAAAAGTGAATCTCTTGCCACATGTCAGCTGCACGGCAGCAATTGGCAGTGAATGAGAACGGACACTCTGAAGCGAGCAACTTGCTGGCACGGTTCGTATGCTGGCAGGTGCGACGCCCGCGGAATTGAGAGTTGTAGGTCACGGCAATCACGTGATCCCAGTACACAACAAGCTGCTTATTGAATGGCGATCATCAACTGGTGAGGGTACTCAGCCGCTGTATGACTGGGAGATTATGAAGTGTACGAGGAAGGTGACACCAGTACATAGACGCTTTCTGAGATGGTTTGTAGTTTATTTTATGACAGCCATCAACTGCGAGGGCCGGTCACAGTAGCTGCCCGGTCTAAGGCATGAACTGTCTTCGCTCGCTCGGACGCTGGGATCATGGGTTCGAATCCAACACAAGACATTGATGTTTGGTGTGTGTATACGTTTATTCTGTGTTTATGTTGTCCTCTGTTTAGGTAGTGGCCTTGCTACGAGCTGATCACTCGTCCAAGGAGTCCTATCATCTGTGAAAAATGTTTACGGAACTGAATAAGAGGCCAGGGCCCTGAATCGCCTGGAAGAGCCATTGAAAAAAATGAACTGCGAAGGTTATTTAGCGCCACTAAGATGAACTTGTCAGGAGATGACGATGCTAAGACCATTTGACTAATTATGACTGAAGAATTTGGTGGTACAAGTTTGCTCCGAAGTTCCGAAATTTTGGGTCTAATCTTGCCGTCCATTTCTTCGTCTTCCTTTGGTACTGTGAAGATGGAGGCGTCATATTAATCTAAAACGTTAGTCACCACCTGCCACTGACAGTTTGATAACACAGACCTCAATATGTACCCACTCATGAGGGCAAAATTACAATTTAATTAAAATTTATTCATTTTATTTGTGGTTGAAGTAACTGCACTGTGATCTCACGCAGTATAGCTTCGAATTACTGGATTCTAATTGATTCTAGAACGTGTGGAACGAAATGGTCGTTGCCGAACTATACCTGCTTGTCTGAGCTATCACTATAGTCTGCCGGTCACGGTAGCCGAGCGGTCTAAGGCATGTACTATCTTCGCTCGCTTGGAAACCGGGATCGTGGGTTCGAATCCCACTCAGGGCATGGATGCTTAGTTTGTGTCTGTGCGTTTTTCTGTGTTTGTGTACAGGTAGAAGCCTTGCGATGAGCTGATCACCCGTCTAAGGAGCCCTACCGATTGTGTAAAATCTAGAAAAACCGAAGTGAACGGAGAAGTTCATGGAGGTAGGCCTAGGCCCACTGGGGCTGTAGTGCCGAGGAAATAAAAAATCACGATAATCTTGTCTCACATCCCGAATGCAAGACATACACGTTACCACTTCAGCTAGCATCTGACCAGATTCTTGAAGAACAAAAAGAGAGCTCTACAGTCGAAGATGTGTCTCATCGAGTCGCTGTACGCAAGCGCTGAGACAACACCGCACAGAGTTAGAGGCTGTGTGTACGCAGCGACAACTATGTGATGGCTGGACCCATCGCCAGACACCCTACGGCCACTCAGTGAAGCTGACAGACTAGTTCATGCGTCTGACACACGTTTCAGATGAAAGGGATGGGGTCAGTCCGGCTGAACATTACTAAAACTCATACGCGGTAGCGTTGTTGTTTGAAGCACTTTGCTACAAGCCGGAAGGTCGCGGGTTCGTTTCCCGATGAGGTCATTGTATTTTTGAATTGACCTAATCCTTCCAGCCGTACTGTGGCCCTGGGATCGACTCAGCCTGTAACAGAAATGAGTACTAGGAATCTTCCTGAGGGTAAAGGGCGGCCGGCGCGTGAGGCTGACCTCACCGCCATCTGTGAGCCGATTGTCTAGAAAATATGGGAGCCTCGAAGTCTTACAACCCTATGGGCCTTCACGGCCTGTTACAGGGATAGCTGTATCTTAGCTCTTTACGAAACGGGTCTGTAAAATAGCTTAGTTTTGGAGAATAACACAGGACGAAACATAAAGCGACAATGAATGTAAGAAAGTAACTTGGGGCACATCTGTAAACCACTTTTGTGCATTACTTATAAAGACTGAACTCCGACCACTAGATTTCGCTTTAAATCAATATGTCTTAAAGAAGTTTTCGACTTTGAAAGGTTCGTTGATCAGCTGAACGACCATCAGATTCTCAAGAACTCTGTTTCATTGAGTTGGTCAGATACTTATTCGGAGAAGTTATTGATTGATTGATTGATTGATTGATTGATTGATTCATTCATTCATTCATTCAGTCATCAGTGGCTCTACAGCCTTTTATTAGGCGATGGCCGCTTCTTTTCCACTTTCGTAATCCTATGCACAGTCGGTAGGACTCTTTGGATGGGGGATCAGCCCGTCGCAAGGCCGCACAAACACACAATACACTCACAAAGCCATCCATGCCTCTAGTTGGATTCGAATCCACGACCCCAGTGTTAGAACGGGCGGAGACAGTTCATGCCTTAGACCGCGCGGCCACCGTGATGCGCTATTGGTGGAATAATCGTGTTAAAATTATTAATTAAACACTGAGAAATATAGTTTAGGCGGTAAAGCGTCTAATTTCCAGTCTATAAGTAGCCGGTTCGAGTCTCGACCCTGACATGTATTGTCCTGAATGATATTTGTCATGGTAACGCCAGCCCCACCGATCTCGGTGGCCGCACGGTCTGAGGCATGAACTCTCTTCGCTGGATCGAACTCTGGGATCGTGGGTTCGAATCCCACTCGAGGCATGAATGTCTATATTGATTATTCTGTTTTTGTTGTCCTGTGTGTATGTTGCAGTCTTGCGACGGGCTGATCCCCCGCCCAAGGAGTCCTACCGTCTGTGTAAAAAGGATTGCGAAACTGAAGAATAGGGCAGGGCCCAACAAGGGGCTGTAGAACCATTGATGAAGGAATGAATCCCACCAAGGAAGTATCTGGGAAGTGTCGCGAAATGGGCCTTGGCCTTTTGTTTCTAGCTTGTTATTATGGAAGCGTCATTAAACAAACCATAAACCGGAACGCGGAGACAAGCTGCAGCGAATGTGAGTGGTTAATTTTAATGTGTGTGACGCAGTTCGTTGGTGTCATCGTGCGCAGGTCCCTGGGCACTGTCAGGCTCCTTGCACACACACACACACACACACCACGTTGTTTGGCAACGCCTGAATACATTACAGCTCCGTCCAGTGCCTGCTCACCTGTTTGGCGAGCTCTCTCTGTGTGTTTATATATGCTTCTTGCACTTGTTGAAAGCACCTCCCGGTCGTAATCAAATGAAGCCAGAAAATGTATTTGTTGAATGTTTCTAAGAACACCCTAGAAAGATAACAAAGAAGCAAGTAATGTAAACAAATTGGTTGATAACTTATTGAGCCATTTATTGCACAATGGTTACAATATGTACCAAAATATCTTAATTTTTCCCTACGCATAGTGTATTTATGTGTTTCGTATACTTCTTAGAATAAATAATTTCTTTCCGTAAACATCGCAGGCTGACTGGTCTTTGTAATGACGACGCAGTATGGTTTGTGCAGGAACTGAAATTTTTTAGACTCTTTTCGAACGTTTTGACACACCTTACACCTGCCGTCTTCAGGGTAATGACTTCAGGATGGGGTTTTGGCAGCTGTTGTAGCTGTCGCTGTACGCATTGAGTTGGAGATGAAGACATGATTGGATGAACAAGGAGCGGGATGCTAACCAATAGGGAGCGACCGCTTGATTAGTGAAAAGCATTGAGCATTGGTTTCCAGTTTTGATGCACCCACAACTTATCAGACCTTTCTTCTTCTGAACTCTGTGTGTGTGTGTGTGTGTGTGTGTAAGAGAACAGCGTTTTCGGTTTTATTTTTAAAATCATATTTTACGTTTTTCAGTTAATATTATTAACTAACTTCTTGAGAAGCCGCCAATTGTGCAGCTACTCAAGAACTTCCCGAGGTTTACTACCGTGTTCACAAGAGCCCTCCACTGGTCCCTATTCTGAGCCAGATCAGTCCAGTCCATACGACCCCATCCTATCTCTCACATAGATTTCTTACATTCCATGTAACAAATCTCGTTCATTTTCTTTAGCTATGTTGTTTATCCAAAGACTCCGTCCATGTCCGACGCTTGTTGTGACTTTTCGTAACAAGCTTATTTTTACGGTGAGGAGTTGTAGCCCCACGCCCATCCCCCAAGCTGGAGGACCGTCTGTCGGCCTTCCGTGACTGCTTATTCAATATATTCACAGCTATCCTCCATATCTGGAGGCCGTCTCCTCCTTCCGCAACCTGAGAGTGCGCCATGCCGTGGTGACAAGGGCCCACCTAACATGCCTGTTTTATGAATGTTACGGTAAAAAAGGTAAATGTAACAGGCCGTGAAGGCCCATAGGATTGTGAGATGTCGAGGCTCCCCCATTTTCTATACAGTATACTCACAGATGGCGGTGAGGTTGTCAGTCTTACGCTCCGGCAGGCCGCCCTTTACCCCCAGGAAGATTCTTATTACTCATTACTGTTGTTTTGTCTTTCTGTTTTCATTTTAAGCTTTTTGTTTTGTTAGCCTTTGATCCTGTTGTTTCACCGGGTATACAGTAATCAAAACATTCGTTAATTTGTTGTATAAAATGGAGACTGGGGATGAAACGCCGGGGCGATAAGCTAGCCATTCGTTTCGTGGACTGTCTAGATTAAGAATGCTTGGAGCTGTACCTCCACTTCCCCTTGTGCCTTCATGTCTGGGTGCTTAGCTGACGATGGGGACAGTTCTAGTACTCACCTTATAGCTTTCATTAGATGTTATAACCCTGACACCTGTTTTACTTACTTCAAGCGTTTGAAGTCTTAGTAGCGTTTTCCCCCCAGTTCATAATCCTGATGTCACACGAGATTTTTGAGGTTCTTGTTCAGACCGACGCGGTGTAGTCTGGTAGGTAGTTATCCATAGTAGATGAAGAAGTTGCCGAAGTTTCGGCTTTAGCCGGCAGTTGTTGGCCACGCCGTGAGAACGTATTTATTTGGTACCTCGAAATAGGACAATGCTTTCACTTTTTATTCTTGAAGTTACTTGCAGTCAAGTTGCTGCATGGCTGTGCGGGTTCACGGTCTTGACATATCTGCTGTCTGAGCCTCGGAGATAAACTCATTTCCTGCAAGAGACACATGTGCAGGAACCTGTCTGAGTTGTCGGAAGGTTCTCAGTTCATTGAGTGAAAACAGTGGCTTATGCTCGTATGCAGAATGTGACGTTCTTACCGAGGTAATCATGAAGAATACGTTCTTCTGGGTTGTAACGGAGACAGCCCGAGGTTAAGCAGGAACACTGACTCCATCAGGGTAAGCAAGAGGCGAAGTGTTTGAGGTGGCTGCTGTCTCCGTTTCCTTTGAACGTCCTTTACAGGAGACCATGACAGCCAAGTTGGGCCCTACTGCTGTTCCAAGTATCGGTTGTAACGTGTATGGCGCCATATACGCGGAAAATGAACGTACGCCTGAGCATGCCAATAATTTCGATTTCACATATTGATTGCACAGAGAGCGTAAAGTGGGCGCGTGATAAAGAGGTCTTATCTGTCTGGTCTTATATTTACTCTCTCAGATCACCTTAACACAAGTTGATTAAATTTGATAATTGGGTGTCTGCTAATTTTTACTCTTCGTCAAGTACAGCAATACCTCGCATAGTCCGGCTTCGATCTGTCCGGATTCACTATAGTCTGGTTTGAAAATTTCAAAACAAACTAAATTTTAATTGAGCAAAATAAAATAAAATTTTAAAAAAATTAGTACACAAAATTATTTTTAATACATTAAAGGTCCTTTTTTTTTTTCTCTTTATACAGTCAAGTCTCTCTTTGTGCGGTTTTAAAGTTATGCGATACGATGCATAGTTCAATTTTGTCTGGGGTTCCCCGTTGTATATGTATGTACCTATGCTCGGGTCGTTCGTTCTTGAGCTCTGACAGCTATCGCTGGAGGAGGTGGGGAGAGCACTACTTTAACGGAATTTTGGAAGAGCTACAACATCAGAAACGTTATCGAAAGTACAGGCGAAGCCTGGCATCAATTAACGGCAAGCAATATGAGGGCAATATGTAAATATATCGTACCACATCGTGCAAATGATTTCATTGGTTTTGAAACTCATTTTGCTGAAGTCACTAATAACAGTGGAAATTGGGCAGCAACTTGGTTTCAATGAGTTAGATTCCGTCAACGTAATTGAGTGCATCAAATCGAACACTAATGAACTAGATAATGAAACACTTATTAACATTTTTTTTTATTTGTTTCATTCTGGTCCGTCACACTAACAATTAGAAAGACAAAAACAACACTTTCCAGTGTGACTGTTTAAGTTTTATCACTTGAAAACTCATCACCCTTACATGTTTCGATCCCTACGGATCATCCTCAGAGGGCATCAATACTTTTTAATCTTAAAGTTTTTAAAAAACTTTAAAAAATTTAATACCAGGAAGGCTGCTGTGACTGTGAAAAGTTGAACATTGTGTACATTGTGTATTTCAGACATATGTGTATGTATATAATTTAACACCTATTGTAATAGTAGTTTCCGGAAAAAGTATTTATGCCCTTTGAAGATGATCCGTAGGGATCGAAACATGTAAGGGTGATGAGTTTTCAAGTGATAAAACTTAAATAGCCACACTGGAAGATGTTGTTTTTGTCTTTGTACTCATTAACATAGATGAACAACGGGCTTATGAAGAAAGGGAGGACAACTCAGATAACGACGACTGTGTTGAAGTGCCTGCACGAGAATTAAACAGCTGAACAACTATAAGAAATTACTGGAATGGTTGAAACCTTGTCAGAGCATATTATGGAGGTTGATCCCAATATTGAACGTAGCCTTACAATTCGCCGAACGATAAACAGTGCAATTCGTTGCTACAAAGAAATGTATGAAGAGAAAAGGCCAGAGAAGAAAAATGTGTATACATCAATATTGCAATTTTTAGAGAATAAAAAATGAATTGCGAAAAACATGACTTTTTAAAAATTATATATGATAAAAACATTTGAATTTATTAATCGCGTTTTATTTATTGAAAACGGTTTTTTTGGAACCAATTATCATTTTTTGTGTGTATTTAGTTCCTCGATTAGTCCGGTTTCAAACAGTCCGGGATATTGGCGGAACCGATTGCCGGGACTGTGCGAGGTATTGCTGTATAATTAGAATGCTGAAGTCCAAGGAGGATGAGGTGGGAAGGGCATGTAGCACGAATGGGGGAGAGTGGAAATGCACGTAGGATATTGGTGGGAAGGCCGGAAGGAATGAGACAATTGGGAAGACCAAGGCGTAGGTGGGTGGACAATATTAAAATTGGATCTCAGAGAGACAGGATGAGATGGCATGGATTGGATTAATCTCGCTCATGATAGGGACCGCTGGTGGACTCTTGTGAACACGGTAATAAACCTTCGGGTTCCATAAAATGCGGGGAAGTTCTTGAGTAGCTGCACAATTGGCGGTTTCTCAAGACTGATTTAGGTTCCTGCATTAAATTTAGGTCACATAATTTTGTTTGGGCTGTAAAACGTATTTTGATCCTCTACTTTAGATGAAAATGAAGTTGAATTCGTGTAATATGCATATGTAGATTGATACCGCAGGTGGGTGTAGCGACGTGCTACGGGGCTGGACTGTCGGGGATCGATTCTCTACAGTGGCAAGATATTTTTCTCTAGTCAATGTCCAGACCGGTTCTGGGACCAACCCAGCCTCCTCTCCAGTGGATACCGGACAATTTTCTGGGGGGTAAAGCGGCCGGGAAGTGAAGCTGACAACTCTCCTCTATCTAGTCCCGAGGTCAAGAAAGGTGAAGCTATGTCTTAATGTTATATTGCTTAATTAACTTTACCCTCTTTTGTCTATATGGATGTGTGAGAAGACTGTGGTCCGCAGGCCAGTAGCTCTGCATGCACGTAGTTAGGAGACAGTCCAGTCTTTCAGGGAAATATATCACCGCCATCCTCGCCTTAGTTTGGCGCGTCATGACATACATACCAAGTTTCATAAGGATTGGTTCAGGCATTCAGAAGTTGATGGGTATACGGAGGCACACAGCAAGGTGATTTCACAAGCATACTTTTATTTTGTCAAAATACGGAAAAGTAGACCAAAAAATGCTGTAACGTCCAGTGGCACGCATGTCATGCCAAGGTTCACCAAATGTGCTAGTTGTGTCTGTAGCATTCATGCGTCTAAAAGGAAGGTTCGTTTGTAGGCATTTAGAGGAATGTATGAGATTGGGCAGTGTAGGCGATACAGAATGGGGAGATTCGGCAGTATAGTACGTAACCCAGATGCAATTTATTTCTGACTTAGTTACATCTTATCTACGTACATAGCTGTTATATTGCATTTATATCAAGCGTAATCCGGGCTGTTGACCTCATTTTTATTTTATCTCATATAGACAAGGCTCTGAGTGGGGAGTCTGCCGAGGTAAATTGTTTGAGAGCGAGAGAGAGAGAGAGAGAGAGAGTCTGCGTATTTGGGGACCTTCAACAGACAAAGGAGAAAAGAAACAGGCACATCTCTCACGCTGTGAAGTTGCTAGTGCGGCTTGCTGAGTGTCTGTGTCCTCGTCAGTTCCATGTACTCTGTAGATACATCGGCCAGGCTGGTCTAGCGGTAGCGCTCTGAGCTTTCTGTCTCGGAAGTGCTGGATTCGAATCTTGGTCTGGACACCCGATAGCATGAATGAGACTCTCCAAACAAATGCCATGACATACCTCCATTAGTCCCCGAACTCTTTCTTCCAAATTTTGGCCAACTCGTCCGACGTTATACCGAGTGTCCCAGGAGGAAAGATCAGTATTTTGGGAGGTCATAGTATAGATCAGGCATGTCAAACTCAACTTGTACAGAGGGCCACCTCAGCCCTATAAATAATAGTCCAGGGCCGCACTTCAGAATAGAAATATACATTAGATTTTGATATTCGTAGTTGATAATTTAATGTTTAATTATAACCTTTATACGTTCATCACGATGTAACATCAGCACTGGTCTCTATGTGAGAATGAACTGAATGACGATGTACAAGAGACTACCGGACTAGTAGGAAGGTGTATCTTGTCTCAATGGTCATAAAAGTGAAATTTTGCTAGCAGCCCATTAGACAATGGCTGGGGGTTGCAAGCTAGTTTTGAAGATAGAAATCCCTTGCACTTTTCTGTCAGTTGCCACCCTCCTTGCATCCTTACTACGCCTCCAAAAGGGATTCTTGGAAATACTTGGGGTGGTGAGGCTGTGCGGATTTTAGTGCATGAATGAACTTTACAAACCGTTAGTTGGAAAACCCTTCTGCAATTCTCAGAATCACTTTTCCTGCAGCCTGCTAATTTATGTCTGCGTGAGACTTCTTGTCTTCTGGTCTCTTGGGAAATTGTCTTTACAAAAAATATTTCTACTAAAATTTTAATATTGAGTTTAATATCAATTAGCTCTAAAAGTTGAGGGGCAGCACTTTGTGGCCATGGGGGCCACATGCTTTACACAGTTGGTATAGATCATTCAAAGTGTCCTATTGCGAACAGTTTCCGAGATAGAGCTGTTTCACTGTACAGTTCCAAACATGTTGATAAGAAAGAGATTGTACGTGCTGTTTCCAATACCGGTATTTATTGTGATGATGACACGTCCCTAATACAAGCACCGGAACCATCAGGGGCACTGGGAAAGTATGTGCGTCGCGATGGGGCGGTATCAGCTACATGTTTCTGTGTACGGACCACGTGACAGGAACCGGCCCGTGATGGAAGGGGGAGGCAGCTGACCCAAATGGCGACCGTGTTGACCTAAAAATTATGTTGCAGGGCTCAGTGAGGAAGCAGTTCTCAATATGAATGCCATTACTGCATCACAGCGTGGCAACCGCGTGCTGCATGTTCCGAAATAGTAAAACTTCTTTTTTTTACTGCGTCTTACGAAACACGTCTATTCTTATTTCACAGCAGTGTGCTCACATTTTGAGTTTTCGTAATTTGGGCTAAACACATTTTACACAAAACCAAGTCAACGCAAGGCATACTGCGAATTCAGTAATGTGTGGCGAACGAATAGAAGTTTTGTTGACTGCTTACACAAACAGGTTGTGCTCCCCTGAAGTAAATATTTGCTATTTTGTACTTTAAAAGATACAAGGAACGAATTCCCATATAATTGTACTATTTCAGTCTTTTTTTTTCTTGAAACTTTTTAAAACTTTCAGTTAATCTGTAAAGTTGCTCTTTGCTTAATTAATTAAACACTACGGCACGAAGGCGTATGGGAAGTGGATGTATAGAGCCACGTTTTCTTGACATCGGCACTAGTTTATGTGAGTGGTCAGTTACCCTAGGGGAAAGAGCCGCCGGTACCAATTGGATAGGAGGCTGGGTGTGCCCCAGAGCCGGTCTGGACGACGTTGAGGAAACCCTGCAGGGACTTGAGCTCCGACCCCTCTTGTCGTCCAGCCCGTAGCCAGTCGCTATCCAGACCAGCTTTGGTCCCCCCCCCCAGCATCCTTTTTACCAGTTAATCTGTAATTGATGTTATAAGTTCAACGAAAGACAATGAAGACAATGGAGTATAAACACTTGACAGTGCACAGGCAGTATCAGGAATGTACGTGCTGATGAGCACAGTTTGAATGACAACCACAGCTTCCAGACACTAAAAATGTTGCGGAAAAGGATATAAATAGTAATAATATTAATTTATCATATCTGAGCAGGTTGCTGCGTTATAATACTGTGACATGTCTAACCGTTGCTGGGCAACGGGAGGTGGAACGAGTTACCGCGAAGACAGACCTTTGATAAACGGTCGGTTGCCAAGTTACGCAACAGTAAAGAAAGCGGTGTTTGTCCGTCCGTTAGCTTATTAATTTTGGGATGAATTGAAGTGAGAGCCAAACGGAGACAGTCAGAAAGTTGCAGGCAGTTCCTCTGTTTCGTTTTAAGCACAGTCATGGCAGAAAATGCAGTTTCACAAAGATATGTGGTGGAAAAACAAAGAAGTAACCTCATTGCTATTTCATGTAAATTTGGATATTCATTTTTCATTCTTATCCAGAATTTCGAATTACTCGTAGTATTAAAAGTACTTTCCAGTCCTTTGTCCGATGATAATTCAGTAAGTTGAAGGGTTTCTTCATGGGAAAGGCCTGTCTCTTTGTGTCCAACAAAAGGGTTCACAATCCAGATATTTTGCCTCCGGCGATCCTCATGTTCGGGATAATATTTTTCAAACGACATCATCATCATCATCATCATCAAGTGGGCTACAATAATATCTGAAACTGAATTCTGTGACTAGAAACCATCTGCTTCCATAATATAGTCTGAGTACGACTGAAACATTTCATTGTTTCCTTCTGCAATCATATTAAGTCAGAGTTTGAGTTTCTTTTTGAATGATTCGATCTTGTTCCACGCATTAAATATTGTTGTATCTGGACCTTGAAGTTTTAATTCAACTCGTTCATGTAAGAAAATATGTCGCTGAGATACGCCAGCCTGGCTACCCATTTCTTATCCTGGAAATAATGGGACAGGTTACTTTTCTTATCAATTAGAGAGAGCTCGACTTCCTTTCGGAGTTCATATAACCTCTTGAGAAGTTTACCGCGGGACAACCAACGAACTTCCGAGTGGAAAAGATTTTGATGATCAGAGCCCATTTCATCGCATAATGCTTTTAATAGTCATGTATTTAAAGCACTGTTTTTTATATAATTAATAATCTTAACAGATTGAGACAGGACTTCATTAAGCTCAGGTGCCATTTTTTTTTTGGAGGCCAGGTTTTGCCTATGAATGTAGCAATGCGTTGACACTAAGTTATTGCCCTCCATATCCTTAATTTTAGTGACCAGACCTGAATTTCTACCTGTAAGACAGGCAGCGCCGTCAGTGCAAAGTCCAACGCAATTTTTCCATTCGAGACCTTTCTCTTCAATGAAACCATTTAAAACTTTGAAAATTTCACTGCTGGTAGTGTGCGTATGTAATTCAGAAACACTTAAAATGCCTTCCTTCATGTCACTCTCATCATGGTCAATATATCGTACATACGTAAGTAAAATGTTGCTGTTCTGAATATCTGTAGATTCGTCCAGTTGTAATGCAAACAATTTCGATTTTTTAATTTTTCAATGACTTGCGTTTCTGTATCTTCTGCCATATCAAATATCCGCCTACCATCTGTATCATTCGACAATGGGATGTCTTTCATTTTACTTGCAGCACACTGGCCTAATACTTCATTACAAGCAGCAATCAAAGAAGGCTTAATGAGTTCTTCCCCAATGGAATATGGTTTTTTTTACATTGATCTGTCTGTAGTGATATTAAATAGGATGCTGTCAGAAGTGAAGTGTCAGTGGTTGAAGCTTGGTAAATAATTTTCTTTTCTACTTTAAGTGCATTTCTTTTGCGCATAAAGAATTCGGTGGGTTTGTTGACTAGATCGGAATGTCTTGTGTTGAGATGTCGGGTAAGTCGCGATGGCTTCATAGCTTCATTTCCCAGAACAGTAGCACAAATGACACATTGAGGTCGTGGCAATTGGTCAGTGTTAGGGCATTGTATGAAACCAAATCTTAAGTAGCTGTCCATGTACTTACGAATGGATGCAGACTTTTTCTTCTGTGTGCTGGTGGTTTTCCCTTCATTTTGTACATCCTGGTGATCGCTATGTAGGCTTGAGGTGGATGAATCACTACTTGTTGCGTCACAAACACCTTCAATACGAGATTTCTTAACACCAAAATTAAACAAAGTCCCCTGTCTCTTATTCATATTAAAATTTAAATCACTCAGGTTTCGAAACAAGCACTTACACACTGCAATGCGAACTTGCGGAGAAACAGTATTCAGTATTACTAGATTTGAGAACCGGATACAGACTGCCTTGATCTTCAATTTCAGTGGAAACATTTTCTTTATACTTCCTTGCTGGTTGGTCACTGACATTTGCAACACAGATGTTATTTCGCTCAGTTCTGAAAACAGAGGATATGCCGCCCATTGTTGTAATCGGCTTGCAGGCAATTTTTATGACTGGTCATAAACATCGGTATTGCCTTTCCCGAATGTTGGAAGATGTGGATGTCTGAAAATTCCCTATCATTCATGAATACTTCCATGTTTAAAAATATGCGGCTTGGTCACTGACATTTGCTACACAGATTTAGGTGTTCTGTGTCTGAGCTTCTCGACACAAATATTATTCTCCTCAGAATATTTCCACTATAAAATATTTATTCATGAAAAAGCTTAGAAAATGAAAATGACAAATTCCAGAAGAGCCTCTCGCGGCCCAGTATAATTGATGCCAGGGCCCACTGCTGGGCCGCGGTCCGGCGGTTGAGATGCACTGGCTAGGAAAAATGTGGGAACCTCGACTTCTCACAACTCTGTGGGCCTTCACGGCCTGTTACAGGGATAGCTTTACATTTTACCTTTACTCCCGAAGACGACATGCTGACAGACGGACAGAACTAGAAAATTTGACAGGCGCGTTTTGGCGACTTCCGGTTCTGAACGCGGTAGGAAGATATACGTACTTCTTCATCTGTGTATTTAAGTACTACGCCAAGAAATCGTATGAATCGTGTCACACTTAGGTTAACGAATTATTAGCGTAGGAACTGGTTATGTGTGGTTGTTTGTTTTTTGCTCCTACCGTCTTGTCACACAAATAATAGGGAAGCCGAAACCCGTTGAATAGGCTCACAACTGGTTGATCTCGACAGCAATAAGAATACATACTCCTACCGGGAATCGAACCATGTCATCCAGCACATAGCCGGGAGAATTTGTGAACTGAATTATTCCAAGCCATGATAACATTAAAAAAACTTTTCATCTGTTCAAAATTCAACCAATAATAAGAAATCAACATTTTTATCTCGTTGCAAAGTTGAAATGTATAATTTGAAGAGCCGTATATTATTGGATATAACGCCATGTTTGGTGGGAACATTTCGCCATTGTCTTCAGGGCCGAAGAATATCGCATGTAAGACATCAGTATGAACAATGCAGGAAGTAGAGAGGTCTGCTTGATGCCTGCTTCATGCTGTTTTATACCAACCTCTCTGAGAACCTCAAATCCTACTTGTGATATACGGGGCCACTGAGTGTGAATAGGCAGGGGTCCCAGAAGATTTTAAACTATATTGATTATACTACAGGATTGACGACCTGGGAATTTAGGCTTGATTCTCGGCTGCGAGCGAAGATTTTTGTCTTCAGATATCTTGTCTGGTACCCGTCCAGTGGGTATAAGGAGCGTGGTGAGGTGAGCCATACGCGCCGGCCGCCTTTTGCCCCTCAGGAAAATTTCTGGTACTTATTTCTGTTAGAGGCTGACTCGACCCCAGTGCCATAGTGCGGCTGGAAGGATTCGGTCAATTGAGAAATGCAGTGACCCCATCTGAAACCGAACCCCCGACCTTGCGGCTTGTAGCATAGTGTCTCAACCAACTGCGCTACCGCGTGACCTCCAGACTGAAGCTCCACCTCCACAAATGCCAAGGCTCTAAAGCCAGTCCGTTGCCCGTTACTCGAGCAGTGGCAGTTGTTGCGCTATCGCTGCAACGTGAGTCAGTTTGGATAAAAGGTAAAGAGGTAAAATTCTCCTTTCGCTTAATTAATTAAGCACTGCGCCATGGAGACATGTGGTTGAGTGGAGTAGCAACTCTGCCGTTCTTGACTCGGCACTAGATGGACGTGATTAGTTAGCCTCACGCCCCGGCCGCTTTATCGCAGGCGAAAGAGCACCTAGCATTTATTGTGTAGGTGGCTGGGTGGTCCCCAGAACCGGTCTGGACGCTGTGGGTTAAAGAGAAAATATTTTCGCCCCTTCCGGGTATGAAACCCCGCCATCCAGCCCGTCGCTATAACGACTGAGCTATCCCGGCTCTGGATAAAATGTCTTAATTTGAATTTTATAGCTTAATGTCATCCGTGAGTTATATAAATTCCATCTTCTGCTTGGTGTAGCAGGATCTCTTCTTCTTCTTCTGGCCCGGCACCAAAGAACCTGGTATCTGTAGCTCTTCAGTCGCCCCACAGACTACGAAACTGTGTTGGAGTCTTCAGTTCTTCCCTATGTTATGGCTGAGACGTTTAAAACGGCTGGCCTTCAGCAGCCAACAGACGTTACGATATATCTGTGAATTGAAATGGAACCGAAACGCGGACAAGCCCTGTTAGCTCTGTGAAGCATGAAGGAGGGAGAATGAGAGAGTCGTTACATTGTTACAGGGAGAAAGAGAGAGAACTTATTGGCTTTGAAGGTTCCCAGGTAGTGCCCGCTTGTCCTTCGGATGAAGATAGGTTGGATGAAATTTGTGAAAATAATATTTGAAGATTCAGTTCCTGCCTCACAGTAAACACCAACTGCGTCTCCGTTGCAGACTCCAAGCGATTAACCCTCTTTATGGTAACGAACACAATTTGTTACGAGAATCGTGCCAAATCTCTCGCTGCAAAGTATTTGAATGTTAAAGCAGGTGGTACGTGGTGTATATAGCTACCACTAGATGTCAGCGTCGTCCAGACCGGCTCTGGTGCCCACTCAGCGTCTTATCTAGTGGGTACGAGGTGTATAACGGCCGGGGCGTGAAGTTGACTAATGCCGATGTCAAGAATGCGTGGATCTGTACATCCACTCCTCCATACGTCTTCATGATGTAGTGCGTAGTTATTTAATCACAGGGACAGCTTTATCGTTTGCCTTTGAAAGTGGTAATTGGAAGTATTAAGTTTTGCGTCTCTCGTGTAACGGTTGCACCGTGTTTGTTAAGTTATGTTGGTGCATCGACAGGACTGCTTGGGGGTCAACGGAGAGAGATTTCACAGAATCCTTGACCTGTCAGTCTACGCGCATGAGCAGCAACAGCGGATAATTCGTTGGCGGTTCACGGCCGTGCACTTCGATTGCAGTACGTTGAATAGATTTCCACTCCCAAGATCATAGTCCATGATATTGGAAAGTGTTTTTATTTTTCAGTGCTCAAGTGGATTAATAACTTATGTTAACTAGAATGGCACTTTCTGTTTTGTAAGAATTAACGGCCAAGGAAGGTGAGAATTTGACAAATCTCTCTAGTGCATGAATTCTCAAACTGTAAGTCGTGAACCACCAGGTGGTTGGACGAGTTCTCGAGAATTATTTCAAACATATTGTGACGTGAGAGCTCAAAACCAGAACTGTGTAGCCGGAAGAGAAGGCAGTTGCTAGGAAATGACACAGTATACACGATGTGACGTCACTGCCATTGTTACGCACAGTAAAAATGCAACAGTGTTATAATCGTAGAGGTGGTATTCTCGGTTTGTTCCGTGCTGAGGGGCTGTTTTGCAAAGCCTGTACTGACAGAGGACTTGTATTTAGTGCAAAAGGAAGAATTTCCCATAACATGGTATATGTGCGATACGTACATTAGACTGCATAAGAGACAAACCCATCCTCTCCTTAGAGGGATGTTACATGAGGACTATAACCGTAAGCGTTCGGTTGTAAAATAAAATTACTACCGTGCGTCTCAAGGCGCCTGACGCCGAGACGAACTGGTTGACGGTAAACCGCCAGTCGTGCAGTAACTTTGACTTCGGCCGCGCCATAGCTCAAGCGGTTAGTCTCTGGCTTCCCACCGCTGCGGCCCGGGTTCGATCCCGGATCTGGTTAAGTGGGATTTGTAGTGGACAAAGTGGCACAGGGCAGGTTTTCTCTGAGTACTTCGGTTTCCCCTGCCAGTCTTCATTCCACCAGTTGCTCCACAATCACCCTCACCTATCATCTGGGGCTGGTACAATAGGCCAGAAGTGGCCGCAGTACAAGGGACTTAGTCCCACCCCACTAACAATAAAAAAAACCTTTTGACTTGAACTTTCAGCAGTTGAGAAGCTGAAGACACAATTTGAGTCATTTCGAATCTGAGGTCAGGCGTGAGACAGCCCCCCCCCCTGACGGAGGCTTGGGCGTGGATACGGAGGCGGAGGAATCCCCATTGTTGTTAGCCGTTACTAGACAATAACCAGCGAAAACATAGAAAACTTATTGCCTGCTGTAGTGAACTTAGACGTTTGTGAATTAGCAGTAGATCTATAATTACTTGTAGTCACCTCCATTCCCTGAAAGCTCAAAAGTCAAAGTTATTATTATTATTCGGAGCGGGTGGGTTACCCCATGCACTATTGTGCGTCCCCCTTTTTAATTATTCTAACTAGTCGCCATGCCCTTCCAGTACTGGTGCTCGCTATCAGCCCCTTTCTGCCAGCGAGATCGGCCCTCTCCGGTAGTGATCCCTGATACTTCCCCGTCTACCGGAGGAATTGGAAACTACTTGGGCGGGAAACTGCCTAGGTCTCCTAGAGACATGAGGATCTTTTACATGCCGTAAATCTACGACACCGGTCACACGGCTTGAAGTCCCTGCCGGAGGACTTGTTCCCTGAATTTTTCCGCCCTCCGCCGGGTTTGAACCCGCGTACCTTGAGTCATGAGGTGGAAACGTTACCCCTAGACTACGTAGACCGCTACAAAGTCAAAGTTACTTTACTACTGGCGGTTTTTACCGCCAGTCCGTATTGGTTTCAAGCCCCTTAAGTCTCACTACCAGAGATTTTTCTTTCAACTGAACCCTTGCGGTCATAGTCCCCACGTAACATTCTCTCTGACAAGAAGATGGGTTTGTCGCTTATAAATATGCTTGACCTTTCGTCAAGTCTACATTTCGCACATACAGCATGTTACTGAATTGTTTTCCTTTTGCGCACTACACAAGTCCTGTCAGTACAGGCTTTGCAAAGCAGGCCAGAGTCAGAGTCAGAGTTACTTTACGACTGGCCAATTAGTTCGTCTTGGCGACAAGACCCTTGAGACTCACGACCAGTAATTTTATTTTCCAACTGAATATTTTCAGTTATACTTGTAGAACTTAACGTTACATCCTCTCAGACGAAAGGATGTGTCCCCGTTGTGACTGACGGATAGTCAGTCACTCAGTCTGTCTTGTTGTCGAGTGACATCTGGTGCTCAGCGTTTGACACTTACGGGGTTTTCCATATGGGGCCCCCTCTCTGACGAGCGGACGAGTCTGTCAATTGTCAGAGTCACAGTCAGCAGTAACAGGGCAGCTGTCGCCTCTTGGTGAACCCTATAGAAAACGCCGCCTCCAACAGCTCTTCTTTGATTGTGTGCATAACTGTTGCTGTGATTACGTGATAGTTGCCGACCGTTGCGTAGCAACGAATGCGCGTGATCTAACAATAGGATGGGAACTAGAATCGCTTTGCGTGAGATCTTGAGATATTTTCTTCTAATGACTGTTGTCTCCCCCTTGTTTCAGGTGAGTTTGGCTTCTCCTACTAAACTTGGTGGCCGATACTTTACCGAAAGGTGAGTTCAGGTAGTATTGTGACTTGACGTTCCTGCCTCAAGCCTGTCCTGACTCGCCTCTTCATGGCTGTTGTCCTGCTTTCAGCTCTCGGTAAAGGAAACAGTGGGTTCATGGAATCGTCGTGCTGGTTTGTTCCCACCCTCAACTTCCGAACAGATTCCCACAATATTTGGCACGAAGGTTTGGTGCCAGCATGAACTTATTTTTAAGACGAGTGATGCCATATAGTTGTAGTTCAGGGTAGAGGAGCCACATTGGGTAATGGTGAGAATTACATAGCGATGAACTTTGTAATTTGTAGTATTTTTGCTCTCATGTGCAGCAGTCATGACAGCATGAGGGAGATGTACGGGGAAACAAGAAGTACATACATAATTTTTGGTTGGAATGTTTCAGGGGAAGAGACCGTTGCCAAGATTTCGGAGGATAATATTAAAATTTATTTCTTCAATTATGGACGGGGTTGTGAAGAAATGAACTGGATTGATCCGAGGAACATAGGGAGTGGGGTGGAGGGGTTATAATCGCCCAACCCCTTCCACGCTTTGTCCAACTTTTACCTTTTATATACAGTATATCGGTCCTGCCCAAATATTTTGGAAGGCTGTTATGTATCGAACCCCATATAGTAGAGAAGGTAAATAGTGGCCCAGTTGCTGAGGAAATTCTGTGTCTCTCATGAAATAGGAAGTTTCAGGACACTTCACCACTGGATTTCATCTGAGCCAGTTAGAATCCAGTCGTTGCCCTCCTACTCTGTTTAAGATATATTTTAATATTATCCTACAGTGTACAACTGAAAAGAATTAGCCCCGTCCACAATTTTGTCCAAATGTTTGCGCGCACTGCGTGCCCGGCGTGTGTCGTCCCCTAAATGTAAGCCCCTGATTGGCTGGCGGATATTGGGAGTGGTTGGCGTAAAATCAAACAAGGATAGCTAAGCCAGAAAATAGAAGTAAAGCAAGAAGACCCAGACTGAGATGGCTGTAAGATATGAGGAATCACCCACGGGAGTTGAAAGAGTAGTGACTATGGGAGAAAGCAAATAATAGAGGAAAACTAGCATCTTTGTTTAAAGCAGGCCAAGGTTCTCACAGGCCAAGCGGTTCTCAGCCTCCTGGAGACGGTGTCACGCCTGGGATATCATTTTTCTTCTTCTGTTTTCCGTCTTACTAGCATTGGAATGGAGAATTAACATTTATATTAAAGTTATATATGTTTTAAATAATGTAATTTGTCCCATAAAATATTAAATTACCGTAAAAGAGAAATATTTTGAAGTATTGTGAGGTAAAAAAAAAGGTAAAGCTATCCCTGAAACAGGCGGTGGAATCCCCATAGGGTAATGAGACGTCGAGGCTCCCACATTTTCTAGACAGTCGGCTCATAGATGGCGGTGAGGTTGTCAACCTTACGCGCCGGCCGCCCTTTACCCCCCGGGAAGATACCTGGTACTCATTTCTGTTAGAGGCTGAGTCGACCCCAAGGGCCATAGTGCGGCTGGAAGGATTAGTTCAGTTGAAAAATCCATCTCATCGGGACTTGAAACCGCGACCTTCCGGCTTGTAGCGTAGTGCCTCAACTAACTTCGCTACCGCGTGCCCCTTTTGAAGTACTGTTATAGATTATCAGTTTAAACGATAAGTTCTGATAATAAGTGGTAGCCGAGGCAGGGGACAATTTGGGAACTTAGAGGAGGGGAACGTCCGCCTTTGAAAGCCGCTACTAAGCAACGACTAGTGAAGACGTAGAAGGCTTCATCTGTGTAGAATCGTGAAACTGTTATTGTTGCCCGCAGTTATGAGTCACAAGTGTTCATTAAACCCAAATATCAATACAAATCCCGTGTCTAGACAAGAAATACATGACAATATTATTTTATATAACATGGCGCAATTGGCTAAAAACCCTCGGCACACCGCTGAGAACCACTGTCGTAAATGACCTTAGAGCCGTTGAGTAAGCAAGTAATTTTTTATGGTTGTTATGGACCTTTATTTTCCGTAATACAGTGGAATTAGCAGATAAGATGGTTCGTTATCACGGTTGCGCTAGGACTCTGTCCCTTGCAGTGTCTGCTAGCGGGTCCCGTCCTAACCTTGACAACTGTCAGCATATGCACGGCTTCAGATAGGTAACATGACGGTCTGATTAATTTCATGGCGTAGGCGTCGGATTCCCTTATGAAGTGACGCTGGGTCTAATTCCTGTGACAGAAGACAAGTGTATAATTGATCTGAGTCAAGTGATGGATGATAGTGCAAGGATCAAGCCAGCAGACTTCGGTTTCTTGAAGCTATCGGTGATTTATTATCGATGATAAAGGGAATGATATTCATTGGCATATTGCGTGTCGAGTCATTGAACTCATCTAACCTTTTAGATCTCTCTGGTAACTATACATACCACTTGTTTTAAGGTTAAAAGGATCTGCGTTTTGTCTACAGTGTATCTACGAGTATGTATTTCTTGTGATTTTCAGAATAAACGGCAAGATTATCTCCCTAAACAGGATTTAAACATGTAGTTTGCGTAAATTCTTCTGTATTATATGAACATTTTTGTAAGCGTGAAATTTATCGTTGTCATTCCGTAATTTCTGGTTACCGTAACAACGTACTGTCGAGCGTCAACACGTTGCATGAACATAAGTTATGCAGTACGCCACTAACAGTCTACCGTGTCTATTCCGTGAGTATTGATGATGCTTTGAAGTGGATGTGTGGAGTACTGGAGCACTGTGCTACAAGCCGGAAGGTCGCGGGTTCGATTCCCGATGAGGTCATTCAACTTTAATTAGCCTGATTCTTCCAGCCGCACTATGGCCCCGGGCTCGACTCAGCTTCTAACAGAAATGAGTACCAGAAATGTTCCTGGAATTGAAGGGAAGCCCGGTCTGCGCGTAAGGTTGACAACCTTATCGCCATCTGTGAGCCGAGTGTCTAGAAGATGTGAGAGCCTCGACGTCTCACAACCCTGTGGGCCTTCACCGCCTGTTACAGGGATAGCTTTACCTTTTATGTGGAGAATAGTTTGGTATATAAAGGAGACTGCCTGCGGATGACCCTTTATTTGTGTTATTCGTGGGAGATGGCGATAAATGAGGGCCTCGACGTATCGTTCGATAACCGGTACGATTGGGAAGGGGTGTGACTGTAGACGGATTCTGGATTGATCGGATTTATCGGACTCTTTGATAGAACGCGTAACTGCACCTTACAGTACACTGTTACACACACACACACACACACACACACACACACACACACACACTAGTGCTCACAGTCACGTCATTAGCCGTTGCTCTGTAGTGGCTTCCAACAGCGGACGTTCCCCTTCCTCTGGGTTCCCGAATTATCCCCGGCGTCAGCTACCAGCTTCTCACAGCAACAGCTAAACTGAACTGAACCGAACCTCAGTTCTCTAACCAGTTACTCACCAACCAAGTCAACATAACTGACTCTCTTACCTGCCGTGATTATAATATCTCGACACGGACCGCACAGAAAACACTTCATCTGTCGCTGTATAAGTAACGGCCATTTTCTAGTTGTTTGTTTTGCCGTCGTTGCCTATCAACGGGTCTAAATATTACAGTATTTTCTATCTATCTGTTACTCTACAGTCCTTTGTTGGTCCTTGGCCGTGTTTTCCAGTTTCTTGATCTTTTACATAGTCGGTAGGATTCCTTGTACGGGGGATCAGCCCGTCACAAGGCCGCTACCTACACAGGACAGCACAAACAGAACAAACGCATAGAGATATCCATGCCTCTAGTGGGATTAGAACTATGATCCCAGTATTTGAGCGGGCAGAGAGAGTTCATGCCATTGTAATTGGCCCACAATATACTCTGTGACCAATATACAGTTCTTTCAAATGTTAAGCAAATGGTACATACAGTAACTATAGCGTTTAGCGGCCTCCGTAGTCTAGGGGTAACGTTCCCACCTCGTGACTCAAGGTACGCGGGTTCAAACCCGGCGGAGGTCGTGGAATTTTTAAGGGCGGAAAAATTCAGGGAACAAGTCCTCCGGGAGGGACTTTAAGCCGTGGGTCCCGTGTCGTAGCTTTACGGCACGTAAAAGAACCTCATGTCTCAAGGAGACCTCTGAGCCAAATTCAGGACATTTCCCGCCCAACAGTAGTCTCTAACGCCTCTGGTAGATGGGGGAAGCATCGAGATACCGCTGAGCCAGTAGAGGCCGAACTCGCTGGCTGAGTCGGGACTGATGGCACGCACCAATACCGGTAGGGTATAGAGACTGGTAGAATATCGCAGGGGGACGCACAATGGACCAGTACTGGTCTAAGTGCATGGGGAAACCCACCCTCTCCAACAACAACAACAACACAACAACAACAACCATAGCGTTTTAAGCGGAAAACTAAGAGTCTTTGTAATGAGGACGCGTTGTGTTTTGTGGGAGACAGGACCAGACTTTTGAATATTCTTCACATCTCCTTTACGTTAATGAGGCAACCTCTGCGTTCAGCTGCATGTCTGGTATGGCGCACTGTTTCTCCATCGCATGCTTAGTATTGTAAGTTGCTAATGTGGGCTTAACGTTCGGAGGAACGTCGGTTAACACCACATATACACGGTGCCAAATCCCAGAAGACTGATTTCTTCATAGTCACCGCCGTGAAAGCCTCAGATCTTACTTAACGATCTCTATTTCTATCTAACGACAGGGTAACATCCTAGTTTTAGGCAGACAAGTCACAACATTCGTGTGAACATAATTGTTAGTCGACTGGAGAGGAGTATGGGATATTACCGCGAGGGGGAAGCGCGAAGAAGGTGTGAAGTTTTTTTTTTTCGAAACAAAATCCATTATCAAAACGCAGCGCCATTACAGAACTCAATGTGGAAGAGATCCAACTTCATACGAGCATACTAATGCTGTTACCTTCGGAGATGGATATTCAGTGAAATCGCCGTAACTGCAGAATATGGGGATCAGGAAACCCTCACGCCATTCGAGAGGTAGTGAAAAGGCGAATGTCTCGTGTGCTTTGTCATGTTCGGAAGTTTTCAGGCCCCTAATAAAACTTGGTGAGTTACGCTTTTACTTTCCGTAAGCAGTTTTAATTTGTTGTTTCTGGTTTGAAATTATAGGTCACGGAAACAAACAAAACACAAACTCCGTGGCATGTAGTCTGCAAGCGAGTTATACAGATTGAGCGACCGCCGCTTGTCGGCGAAGGTAGTGCCAGCTTTAGCTGATAGAGGGTGTCGCGTGGTCAGCGCAACGAATCCCCCACGGCCGTTAATTTCTGTTTTCTAGACTGGAGCCACTATTTCCTTGAAATAACTCCTCAATTATCATCACGAGGCTGAGTGGACCCCGTTCCAGACCCCCTGCTTCTCAGAAAATCTGGTAGCGCCGGGAATCGAACCCGAGACCTCTGGATCTGTAGCCAGGAACTCTCTTAACTACAAGATCACACAGGCGGTCAGGTCACGGAAACTCTCACCGGTTTTTACGAACAGAGTGAAAACGTCATGTAGTCCGTTGAAAGTAAAGCAACATTTCGGAGGAACATATCGCCTCCATATTCAGGGTAGAAGAATAAGCCGAACAAGAAGCCATCTTCAATAATCTCTGTTTTCCATCTGCTTTGATACTGGCTTCATTCTTGGTATATTCTTCAACCGTAAAAATGGAGATATCTTTCTCCGAAACGTCGGTTGACTTTCAACGGACTACACAGCGTTTTATATACCAGAAGTTAGTAACTCAAGAAGCTGAGCCCTTCTTGAGGAGTGAATTCTGCAGCTACTCAAGAATTTCCCAGCATTTTGTGGAACTCGAAGGTTCATCACCGTGTTCACAAGAGCCTGCCACTGGTCCCTATCCTGAGCCAGATCAATCCAATTCATACCATTCCAGCCTGTCTGTAAGATTCATTTTAGTATTGTGCACCCACCTGCGCATTGGTCTTTCCAGTGGTATCTTTCCTTCTGGCTTTCCCACCAATAACCTATATGCATTCCTCTTCTCCCCCATTCGTGCTACATGCTCCCCCAATTTATTCCTCCATGACTTGATCATTCTAATTATACTTGGAGAAGAGTACAAGTTATGAAGCTCCTCATTATGCAGTTTTCTCCAACGTCATGTGACTTTATCTCTCTTTGGTCCAAATATTCTCCTCAACACCCTGCTCTCAAATACCCTCAGTCTCTGTTCCTCTCTTAATGTCAGAGACCAAGTTTCACACCCATACAGAACCACAGGCAAAATTATATTTTTGTATATTCTAATTTTTATGTTTTTGGGTAGCAGACAAGACGAAAGGTTCTGGACTGAAAGAAGTTAGTAACTCTTCATATAACTCCTTTTCGCACTTGGTGCAAGCAACGTGTGTAAGAGTTGATAGAAAGCTCGAATAAACAGCTGCATAAAGACAATTAATCTGTCGCGATTTCAATGAGGTTAGTAAACTAGAGTTGGCAGTCGTGGGAGAGGTGGTGTACACAATTGTGCGGGTACACTGGAAACAGACCTATGCTGGTTATACAGTATGCGTATTGCCGGAGTTCATTGGCTTCACGCTAAAAGTAGACAAAACACCTGACTGATGTGTCACGAAGAGAACAAAAGAAGACGATAAGACTAATCTGCAGCCATCAGTTATCTTTGTCACATGTCTGTCAGCTGAGGCGCCTCAGACAATTTCTGCACCGTATAGGACCCCCCCCCCGGCCTTCCTTTTACCACTGGTCCAGACGTTGCACAGTTTTGGGGGGGGGATAGCGAATCGCGCACCGAATGATTTCGACTTGTACAGACGGAGTAAAGGTTAATATCGATTCAGACCAGCTGACCTACTGCGTTGCTTACGTCACGTGTTTGGTACGAGGTGTAAGATTGTTCAGTGCATCAGAAATTTATGAACTTTGTCAAGCATGTTCTTTGTGATGCTCTAAATTTGGTTCCGTGAGGCCGAGGCACTTGCTACCCTGACTCACTTTGTTGGTGGTTTCCCTCAGGCCAACCAGACACATGCTGGGATAGTATGTCACGTAATGGTTGCTTCTTTACAATTCCTTATGTACAGTTTAGTTCATCACTCATGTCACCATTCCACGCTACATAGTCTGACTGTTGATAACGGAGGAAAACTTGATTCCGCAACTGTACGCATAGCGTAACAAGTCTCCAGTTTGTTTAATTATCACGAAAATCGTAAGATTAAGACCTAATCGTTTTCCTCTAAACATTTCTTTGAAACGTTTTTCGTTCCGATATAGACGAGAAAAATCAGAAACTGCCCGAACTAAAAAAAAAAAAAAATGTCATAACTTACCCAATTTTGGCTGCCATCTCCTTCAAAATAGTCTCCTTAGGAAGGTACATAGGGATCCCATCGTCCCCTCCCCCCTTTTTGTCGAGTGCCGCTTGCGGTTCCCCTTGGATGTCAGACACTGCTTCAAAACGTCGTCACTTCAGTTTCATTTTCAGTTTGGGAAACAAAGCGAAATCACAGGGGGCTAAGTCATGCGAGTAGGTAGGACGGGGAACGATCAGCATGTTGTTGTTAGTCACAAACTCTGCGGTTTTCAGGGACGTGAGGGAGGGCGCGATGTGATGAAGGAGCCAGTTGTGGTTGCGCCAAAGTTCCGGTCTTTTTCGTCGCACATTTCCTCAAGCCTCTCAAACCGTCACAGTAAAAATCAGAGTTGGCCGTAGTGTTGAACAAATTCACGGTGAACAGTCCCCTTCACATTGAAAAAGAAAAGTAACACTGAGCATGCTCTTTGTTGAACTTCGGACGTGCCCCGCCTTTTTTTCTCTTGGTTGCCTTGTTTCTGGATCATAACCGTAGATCCAATTTTCGTCACCCGTTTAGAGCCTCGTTAGCATTCTCTCTCACCTCAGGACACATGTTTACGCGTCGCTGTTTTTCGTCGTTTTTCAAGAGTCGGGGAACGCACTTCGCGGCAGTGCTGCGCATGTTCAAATTTTCTGTTAAGATCTCTCGACAAACCCCATAACTAATCCCAACTGTGACTGCGAGCTGATGGATTGTTCGGCGACGGTCTTCGTGGATGAGTTCTCGAATTTCTTCAGCATTTTCTGTTGTTTTGTTGGTGCTTGGTCGCCCTGAACGTTCATAGTCTTCAGCTAACACTCGACCGTCCTTGAAACGTGAATGTCATTCAAAAATCGTTGTCTGGCCCAAAGAATGTTTTCCAAAAACTTCACGAAGCATTTCAGGGGTTTCTGTAGCGAATTTACCGAGCTTCACGCAAAATTTGATGCAGACACATTGCTCTACTTTGCCATCCATCGCAGGGAAAACGAAACACGAAGTCAAAAAAGCACTCGTGTAAAAACAATGCGTGTTCACAGCGCGGTGTCACGTGCCAGACTGATGCAGTAGGCTTTCGGAAGTGTGATCTTGGCCTCTCAGCTTCCTTCACCCTAGGCAGTTACAAAAATAACAATACGGGAATTCTCCGGTACACCTCGTATTGTCACGTGGTATGGAGTGAATCTCGGCGGGATTTTGGACTGTATATTGGATTTATTGTCCACTTTTAACACACCTCATAATTGCGCTTAATTATAGCGCCATTGCTAGTCTCCATACTTTACAGATCAGTAGGGCGTGTTAAGTCTTCTCCAGCCTGCAGTGTCTTCACTTCGTATTCGTTGCCGTGGAAACGATAGAGGGTTACATATTCAGGCTGACAGACTGATGGGAGGATTTATGAAGTACACCGTTAAAATGGGTCCAGGTGCCATGATATACATACCAAGTTTCACAGAGATTGGTTAATAGTGGGAACCGCCTCCGTGGTCTAGTTGTCACCCTTCCTGGCTGCAGACCCAGAGGTCCGGGTTCGATTCGCGGCGCTACCAGATTTTGTCTGAGAAGTAGTGGGTCTGGAATGGGGTTCACTCAGCCTTGTGAAGATAATTGAGGAGCTGTTTCAAGGAAATAGCGGTTGCGGTCTAGAACACCGAAATTAACGGCCGGGGGGATTCGTTGCGCTGACCACGTGACACCCTCTAACCTCAAAAGTTGGCACTAACTTCTCCGACAAGCGGCGGTCGCTCGGTCGGTATAGATCGCTTGCGGACTAAACTCACGGAGTTTTTTTGTTGTTGTTAATAGTGGGGGATCGGAGACAGCATGAAGATAGCATAAGCCTACTCCCATTATTTTTCTCCAATGTAAGGAAGGTATTCTGATCGGTAGGTTTAATCCCCAGCATGTATCGATGCGGTGACTACAAGATGTGACGAGTTGCGACATTGCGGTGGTTTACCTGTCTGTACGCAATACTGGGCTAAGGGACTGAACGAGTTAACGTAGCGTTAACAGTCCAGGCTCGTATTAGGGCTGTGCTCGGTTCGAATCTCTCCTGGGTCACATGCTATCCTGGCTGATATTTCCGTGGTTTTCCTCAGTTCCTCCAAGCAGATCAGATCCTGGCCGCTTCCTTTCACGTCCATCCAGGTTCATCTTTCGATTGTATGCAGTCTAGTCATTGATAGCATCGTATGTTAACCCACAGAAATTGTGTACTACATATTTTATTGGCCATTGATTTGTGTCTCAAGTGGTTTGCTGTACGCTTGCGCACAAGGATGTAATACAGAAAACAAAGAAGAATGCGTTTGGGACTGCATGCAGCACACGGAAACTGGCATATTTTCCTTAACAATTTGAAAGTAGGAGATATAATAGCAATAATAATAATAATAATAATAATAATAATAATAATAATAATATGACAGTAAATCGTCGCTAATCCGAATGTCGAATAATCCAAGACATATATGACATTTAGGAAGGGAGATGAGTCACTTGTCTGTTCAGGCCGCACTTGAGTCAGTTTCTTCAGACCTGCCCTATTACATTCAAAAACACAACTTTCGAGTCTTCTGTCGAGGAATAAATATATTGTCTCTTTATAGTATCTAAATAAAGGCTCTGCAGTGATATTTTGTTATTTATTTTCATCAGCACTAATACCATTTATTTTTCCATTTATTTGTATTTTAAAATCTTTTGTCTTTTAGGGCTACCGTTTGCTGCACCAATTCGGATTATCTCTTAATCAGGATGACTCTCCCCCAGTTGCACCGGATTAGCGATAGTTTACAATATAAAGGTAATCTTGTTTCCATATGCTTAACGAATTAAGCACTGCTCCATGATGACGTATGGGGGAGTGGATGTATAGATCCACGTATTCTTGACCTCGGCACAAGTTGGGGTGAGTGATCAGTTTTACTCTCCGGCCACTTTACCCGCGACACCCGTTAGATATGAGGCTGGGTTGACTTCAGAACCGGCGTGAACGCTGTTGAGAGGAGAAAATTCTTGCCCCTATCGGGGCTTGAACTCTGATACCTCGGCCGTGTAGTCCGTAGCCAGTCTCTATACCGACTGCGTTATTCCGGCCCATAACGTGAAATCTGCGGGACTGCCAAGTGAATGCAGTATGAAAGTAGAATTCTCAGCTCTGATTAGAATTTCTCTTCGTCTTTAAGGCCCCCCATACACACACAGTTTGGCCTTCCGATAGACCTTACAGGCAAAACTCTGACAGTTTACCCCCTTCCTTTCCTCCCCATACACGCGCAGTTAAAGCGGCAGGCTTCATGCCACAATCACGGTCTTCCAGCCTATAATGTTGAGTCACACACGTCACGTGCTACGGTCCTGCAGGCAGAACTGACTGACTGACGGGTTTCCCACAGGCCAACAGTCCAAACGATTGGCCGGCCGGCAGGCCGCATCACACACGTCAGTTTTGCCTTTCAGTCTTCAACTGTGCAGGCCGAACTGGAGGCCAAACTGTGTGTGTATGGGGGCCCTAACTCCGTTTTCTGTACGGCAGAGGTTGGCTAAAGCGACGACAACGCTTCTGCCTTCTATTGGAGATGTGCCCGGTTCGGCCAGCACACTGACGGGGTTTCTCACGCTCCGCTGGCAGACGCTGCATTTACATCACCTTCTTCTCAATTCATTAACTTTCCTATCACTCGACGCTATGTAACCTCAGCTACCGAGAGCGTCGTTAAGTGATCCACAACGTAGATAAGTCTGTCCACTCTTTCTTCTCCTGTCCTCCCCTCCATGCTGTGTTGTGTCCTATGGGGCAACATGAATTTGTCTTGTTATCAGTTTTTTTCAGTTATATACTTTGTTCATACATTATCGTGTTTTTACAGTTTAAGTTGTTCATTTCGCTTTGATTTGATTGTTTTTTTTTCTTTTCTTTTCCGTTCATTGCCTCATTATGAGTACTGATTATCAGCAGTGGCGGATCGTTTTCGATCTGTTTCACTGTGTTACACTGTGGCTCAGTCGGTATACTGACTGAATTGCGTGACTAGACTCCTGGAGAATCGGAGTCTGGGGTTCGATACCTACCGGCGGTAAATGGACCCGGGGCGTGAAGCTGACCACACATGTCCATCTTGTGGAGCTCTGCCTCAGCTGCCTCATACGTCGTCTCATACTTAATTAACCCTTTAAAGTCTGTCAGAATCAGAGTTATGTTACGATCGACGGTCAGTCGGCCAGATTGTCTTGGTGTCAAGCACCCATCTGGGGCCCAAAACCACATTTTTATTACTGTTAGACACTTGCGGGTTTGTTGATGTGGGGTGCCCTCTCTGACGAGAGGACAGATCTGTCGTTTACAATTGCTGGTGGTCCTATCCAGCGCAGTCATTCTCAGGTGCGAGTCCCGCGAGACTCTTGACCGCATTTTACTGTCCCACATTCGAGACCCCCTATCCTGGAGGGCCAGGTCCCCATATTTATATCCCCCGGAAAAAGGGTGGCCCAGGTATACCCTCAGGTACTGGGTCCCGTTTTCATCGCCTCCTACAACTCTGAGGTCCACCAAACCTCCTATCAAATCGGCACCGGAGCCTCTTTTCCCGGGATAAAGCTGCCGGCGCGTGAAGCTGACCAGTCACCTTCAGATAGTTCCACGGTCATGAAAATATAATTGTATACATCCACTCCTCTTGCGCCTTCAATGCATAGTGCTTAATTAGCTAAGCACAAGGGCAGCTTTACCACTTACCTACAACTCGCAGGTCTACAGTGGAGGAATTCGAACCCGCTTCCACGCAGGGTTTATGTTTGACACCAAGACAGACGGGCTGACTGACCGTTGGTCGTAACATAACTTTGACTTTGACTTGCAGTAACATGCTGTGTGTGGTGTACATACACTTGACGAAAGGTCAAGCATACTCATAAGAGACAAACTCATCTTCTCTTGAGAGAGGTTGTTATATAAGGACTATGATCGTAGAGGTTCAGTTGAAAGGATAATCTCAATTCCTGAGCCTCAAGGGGCTTGGCGCCAAAACTTAACTGACTTGTGATAAACCGCCAGCCGTAAAGTAACCGTGACGACATCGATAAAGACGGAGTCAGAGTCAGATTTGCTTCACGACTGGCTGTTTGCCGCCAATCAGTTCGTCTTGGTAACCGGCTGCTCGAGACTCACGACCAGTAGTTTTATTTTCCAACTGAACACATGCGGTTATAGTAATTATAACGCTATCACTAATCTCCACAATCCACAAACTTCCACAGCAATCATTAAACTTTTTCCAGTCTGCTGTGTCTTTTCACCAGCTGTTTCCAGGCTACGGCTCCTAACAGTGAAGATTCTTCAGCTTCACGCTCTCAGGTCCTCTTGTCCCTGCCTCCCTCGCAGAGCTCATCTGATATGCTAACCCTCAACCGATCTCGTTGCTTCAAACTCTCCAGCGCATGACATCTCATCGCGGACTACATAGAAAACACCCCGTTTTTTATATTGTTGTGTGCGTGTTCGTTTTCGCGGGAACGTCTGTACCGAGCCGATGCTCAGAAACGACCGTTTGTTTATCCGCCTATTGACTGGCAACTTCTGTTGTCTCCTTTGCCCAGCAACGGGTCTGTACGCCGCTGTATTTGCCGACGTTAGGCTGTTAACTCGCCCTGCAGCTTTCCTCCCGTTTGTTTATATGCACTCCGTAGACATTCCGAATGAAGTATAGCGCTTCTGCTGATATTTAGATTTAATTAGATCTTACAGATACAGCGCCGATCAGAGTAGCCGCGCGGTCTAAGGCATGAACTGTCTTCTTCCGCTCAAATACTGGGATCGTGGTTTCGAGTCCCACTCAGGGCATGGGTGTCTGTGTACATTTATTCTGTGTTCGTCTTGTTCAGCGTATGTGTAGCTGCCTTGCAACGGGCTGATCCCCCGTCCAAGGAGTGCTACCGACTGTGTACATGATTAAAAAACTGAAAAAGCGGCCAGGGTCCAACAAGAGGACTGTAGAGCCATAGATAGATAGAGCGTATACCTCCGAAACGTCGACAGTACTGCCCATTAGATTAGACCTTTCCGACGGGCCAGAGTAGGATCCTTTCCCCTTCAGTTTCCGAAGCACTGTTTAAAGGCCATCAAGTATACCGCAGACCGTGGACAGTGGGTGAAAAAATAATATTCGTACAGAATTAGGCAGTGTCACGTGACCGCAAGCGTTCGAAACAACGCAGAGAGCTGTGGACACGCGGTGAATGTATTCAATTGCATTCAGCGTACAGTGGCGCCTGGTGTCAGCAAAGTTAAGCAACACTAAAAACATTAAAAAAAAAAAATTAAAAAAAAAAAAGGTAAAGCTATCCGTGTAACAGGCCGTGAAGGCCCATAGGGTTGAGACGTCGAGGCTCCCACTTTTTCTAGACAGTGGGCTGACAGATGGCGGTGAGGTCAGCCTTAAGCGCCGGCCGCCCTTTAACCCCAGGGAGATTCCTGGTACTCATTTCTGTTAGAGGCTGAGTCGACCTCAGGGCCATAGTGCTGCTGGAAGGATTATGTCAATTGAAGAATCCAGTGCCGTCACCTGGAATCAAGCCCGTGACATTGTGCCTTGTAGCATAGTGCCTCAACGAACTACGCTACCGCGTGCTTCTAAATTATCTTAGAATTTGATTTACATTGATTCCTTTTGTCATGGAATTCGTCATGGTACGATATCGATTTATTCCTATTTTTTATACAAGGATTGTTTTAGCGTTAGGGGATTTTAATTTTATGTTTATTTTCTGTTTGTTCGATTGTTTTACTGTTTCCTCTTCCTGCTTTTGTTTTTATGTAGGATTTTGTGTACAGAAACTGTAAATATTAATTGAGCATGAAAGGGTCGCCATAATGTGTTTTACTGTTTATTCTCATTACTTATTTATGTATAAAAGGGGTTTCACACGTTTATTATGCATGATCTGCAGCATCTGCAATAAATGTATATGTTCAATAAGTACTGGCTTGTGAATAACGTAACTCATATACACGTTTTTGTTAACGTAGGTATCATTTTGGTTCTTGTATTGGGGTCTTACTCAGGTCTGTATGGTACAGTTAGGACGGTGTATCTTTTCATTGTGTGTGTAGTTTAGTTATTGTCTAATAGATTCATTGCTAGTGCATTAGTGTGGCTAATTTGCTTAAGTATTTGGTATTCCACTTTTTTCTTTCACTGAGCACTGTGTTCATTTTTAGATCTTCATGGATCCTGTGGTTGTAGTGTACCGAGATGCGCGGAGAGTCTGGGAGGATTTCGTTATTGGAATTGAAGGCTGTCCCCCAAGCTGAATTCGAGAGGTCCATATGGGTTTGAGTACTGCTTTGTATAGGAGGAGTTTCCTTTCTGCTGATAGGTTTGATCTTCCGAGTAGCCAGTGCATTTGTTTCGCTTTTAGGTTGAGCTGTTTTCTTGTGGTTTTGATGTGCTTTGCCCCTGTCAGTCTTCTATCGAGATGATGTATAAAGTTGTGGTAGATATAGCAGTGTCCCAGTATTAATTTGCAGCTGGGATAGCGTAGTCGGTATAGCGACTGGCTACGGGCTGGACGACGGAGGGGTCGGAATTCGAGTCCCGACCGGCTCTGGGGTCCACCCAGCCTCTTGCCTAACCAATTGGTACCGTGGCTCTTTCCCCGGGGTGTGAAGCTAACCACTCACCTCCAACTAGTGCCGAGGTCAAGAAAGTTTGGATCCATAAATTCACTCCCCCATACGCCTTCATAGCGTAGTGCTTAATTAGTTAAGTACAGGGACAACTTTTTGTAAGAATAATAAGAACAAAGGATCTGCGTTCAATTTTTATTTCATTACTGTGCGTAGCAGTTTTTGGTCGCGGTAGTGTAGTTGGTTGAGGCACTCTGCTACAAGCCGGAAGGTCACTGGATGAAATCCCGATGAGGTGGATTTTTTTTTTCTCAATTTACCTAATCCTTCCAGCCACACTATGGCCATGGAGTCGACCCAGCCTCTAACAGAAATGAGTACGAGGAATATTCCTGGGGGGTAAAGGTTGGCCGGCGCGTAAGGCTGACACCCTCACCGCCGTCTGTGAGCCGATTGTCTAGAAGATGTGGGAGTCTCGACGTCTCACAGCCCTATGGACCTCCACGGCTTGTTACAGGGATAGCTTTACCTTTAGTAGTTTTTGGTAAAGCATTTTCCAGGAAGTTACGACGCTTTTGCTTCTAGCAGCAGCGTTTCTCACTGCGACTTATGTGAGGCTCTCATTCAGTCTCTGATCTCATCGTACGGGAATGCTACGAGCTTGATCATATTTACCGCTTGTTCGGTGTGGAACCATCTTCATGGTACACTTCCCTTTGACATTTCGTCGCCTAAGTGCTGGAGCTTTCGACCTCCGCTTTTGGGCGAAAATGAGATAACGCACTTTTCTGATTCTCCATACTGTGCTGCGCACTGTATGCAGTTCCACAGGTTTTCTTACCTTGCTTGCAAGTGTGAGTTTTGTTCCAGGTCACATCGGAACTGCAGTTTATTCCCTAAATTCAAGCACAGTTACCCGAAAATCGTTGTTGTTCGACATTGTCTGTCTGTGGCTCGATAGTCCTTTGTTTCAAATTGGCTGCTGTGTCAGTTTCTTAATCCTATAGACAATGTAGGACTCCTTGGACGGGGAAGGTCGCTACCTACACGCAGAAGAACACAAACAAAGAATAAATGTACATAGATATCCATGCGTTTGAGTGTAATTAGAACCCACGATCCCAATGTTCGAGCGAGCGAAGGCAGTTCATGCTGAGATTGCGCGGCCACTGTGATCAGCTTTTGTTGGACATAGCGCACTCTAGTACTCAGCTGACAATTTGATAGTTATGTGGTTGATGAAATGTTATGATTTTTAGGAAATCTTGAGATCCATCAGTAAGTTAATTTTAGGGTTCCATTGAATCGAATTTTGAGTTAGTTAAATGTTGGATTTGAGGTTCTCACAGCGGCCAGTGTGTAACGCTTACTGCCATTTTGGTTTGAGCGCCGTGAAGTAGCTGCTTTCCGCCTGCTTCTTGCTGATCGGATTGACTTACTCTTGGACCCTAAAATTGGAGGTTGTACGTTCCCGCGAAAAGTGGGCACAATTCAATGGTATTACACGGATCCCCACGGCCGTTGATCTCGGTTTTCTAGACCGGAGCCTATACTTTTCCATTAAAGTAACTCCCCATTTATCCTCACGAGGCTGAACGGACCCCGTTCCAGACCCACTACTTCTCAGAAAATGTGGTAGCGCAGGAAATCGAACCCGGGACCTCTGGATTTGTATCCAAGAACTCTGACCACTAGACCATTGAGGCCGTCCACACGACAATATTTTTAAATCACACTCTCCTTCCTGTTTCTCGAAACATTTGTTCTGTAATCGCTGAGCTAACCCAGCTCCTTGATTAAGCACACAGGGGAAACTTTCAGTTGTTATTAACGAGAACCGGTAAAGTGGTCTGAGATTACCGGAACGTGGAACACACACCCACACACATGATAGTGTCTTGGTAAGTGAAGGACAGTACTAGACTCTAAGAATGAAATGATACTCTCACGTGTATGAGTGACTGTCGACGGGGTTTTGGATTGGAAATTGGATTTATTGACTACTTTAACTCACAACTCGTGACTACAGTTAATTACAGCGTCATCGCTTAGCTCCACACCACTAAAGCACACAATAATTCTTTTTCCAGCCTGCATTGTCTTCAGTAGCCGTTTGACGGTGACAGCTTCTAACGGTGGAAATTCTTAGGCTTCCGCGCTCACCTAATTGCCGTCACGTCACCGTCTCACAGCTAAACTAAGCTCAAAGTCAAATTGAGTTGCTTTGCGACTGGTGGTTTACCGCCAATCAATTCGTCTTGGCGTCAGGCCCCTTGAGACCTACGACCAGAGGTTCTTCTTTCAACTGAATAGGTAATAGTCCATATGTAACATTCACTCTGACGAGAAGATGGGTCTGTCTGTCGTGGACATGCTTGGCCTTCCGTCAAGTGTGTATTTCTCATATATAGCATGTTGTTGAAAATTCCTCCTAATGAGCTATATACAAGTCCTCTTGTCAGTAGAGACCTTGCAAAACTGATTATGCTCATCTTACTGAGTCTCAATGTGAGTCGGTCAGTCGGCCAGTCTGTCTTGGAATAAAGCACCCATCTGGGGCTTGCGACCAGATCAGACAGTTGCGAGTTTGTTGATGTGGGGCGCTCTCTCTGACGAGAAGACGGACCTGTCTTTTACAGTTGCTTCTTGCCCTCTTCAGCGCAATGATTCTCGTTGCATCCGTTACCTAGTAGTGGCCGTGTTTCCTAGAAACGAATGTTGTTTCGGAGCTGTTGTTTTTCTGGGTTCACAATACGCCACAATACTGCCGTCTGATCGCCGCTGGTGACCCAGAAATGTGGTTCGCGACTGATTTTCCACTAGGCGTATACTGCTTTACTTCGGATTTGGAACTCTGGGAGCCTCTCTTGTTCAGGATGCTTAAGGTTTTGGAACCAGCATTCGGTTCTTTTTTAATTCAGTTGGTATGCCTTGTCGGTTGGGGTTGCATTGTGTAAATGTTACAAGGTAAGATGAGGTAAAAGGAAGTTGAAGTTGTACCTGTACTTAATTAAGCACTATGCCACGAAGACATACGGGAGAGTGAACGTGTAGCTCCACCTTTTTTGACCTCGGCACTAGATGGAGGTGAGTGGTCAGCACATGAACCGGCCGCTTACTGCCAGAGAAAGAGCCCCTCTTTTCCATTGGATAGGGTTCCAGAGCCGGTCTGGATTCTGTGTAGAAGAGAAAAATCTTAACCATGCCGGGAATCGAACCCGAGCCGTCCATCGCGTCGCTATAGCGACTGAGGTATCCCGACTTATGGAACGTTACAAGAGGAATGAAGGGCGAAATATTCTTTTTTTCTGAAACCTCCCGGGGGTTACGTCACAAGTTTGAGTAATGTAACCTTAGGCCGCGACATAGCTCAAGCGTTAGTCGCTGGCTTCCCACCGCGGCGGCCTGGGTTCGATCCCAGGTCTGATCAAGTAGGATTTGTGGTGGAAAAGTGGCGCTGGGACGGGTTTTCTCCGAGTACTTCGGTTTCCCCTGCCAATCTTCATTCCACCAAATTCTCCATCATCATAATCACCCGGGGCAGGTACAATAGGCCAATCAGTGGCTGCCGTGCAGAGTGGACCCAGTTGGATTAAGCGAATTAAAAAAAAAAAGGTAACCTTTGGGAAGGTAAGTTCTGAGTGTATAGCGAGATACCTGGTATAGCAATTTTGGTTCCCATCGAGCGTTGGAAATAGCATTTAATAACTTTGTAATATTGACCCAGCTATCGACGTGGTGCGCACTCAAAGACAATTTAGGCACTATGCAGATATGCCTTTCTTGGCCACTAAAGTAATTTGTCCGGCTGTGAGTTTTCTCACACTTTGCAAACGTTCTTTTTTTCTTCTTCTAATCACTACCTCAATCAGTACATAAGTTACCTGTCAATTGCTGTGCCTGGCACTTGTGGCCAATAAGGTAAAGTTGCCACTGTAACAGGCCGTGGAGGCCCATAGGGTTGTGAGACGTCGAGGCTCCCACATTTTCTAGCCAGTCGACTCATAGATGACGGTGAGATTGTCAGCCTTACCCGCCGGCCTACCTTTACCCCCAGGAAAATTGCTGGTACTCATTTCTGTTAGGGGCCGAGTCGACCCCAGGGCCAAAATGCGGCTGGAAGGGTTAGGTCAATTGAAAAATCCATTGACCTCAAAGGAATTCGAACCCCCGATCTTTCGGCTTTGTAGCATGATGCATCAACAAACTAAGCGACCGCGTGCCCCACTTTGTGGCCAATAGATGAATAGAACTTGGCATATAACTTAACATTCATTTATTACCTAACATATGCTGAGCGTGTCGAATCGCCATAAAAATGCTCACTATTATCTGCCCTTCCCCTGTTAGCAGCAACCGGAGTTAAGACGACCATGATTGGGGTATGTTGAGGTCTTTTGTGTTGGTTGCTATGAACACTCCATGTTCTAGAGCCAAAATTGTTGCTCAGAAGGAAGTTTGAAGCAATGGTCGAGTGCTGCATCCTTGGAGATGGAAGGCTTTCCTCTCCACGCCGCATCACGTCAACGCGATGTCTTCTGCATGTCTCAATTTCCAGCATAAATCTTCTTAATTGGGCCTCCTCTTGTCACCCGCGAGGCCGAGCGTCAGGGTATACGCCACTGGTTTGGACGTTGTTCTCCCGTGCCCATCCATCATTCAGTCAGGGAGTTGAAAAGGTCAGCTGGTGCTGGAGGTTGCCTTACTGCTTGTCCTATTTGAGTGCCGATCTCTATTCAGAAACGAATGTGGGCCGTCCGTGGATTTAATTCGCAGTGACGAAGCTGTGTTGCACCTTGCGGTGACGAAGCTGTGTTGTACCTTGGGGTGACGAAGCTGTGTTGTACCTTGCGGTGACGAAGCTGTGTTGTACCTCGCAGCGACGAAGCTGTGTTGTACATCGCAGCGACGAAGCTGTGTTGTACCTTGCGGTGACGAATGCGGTGACGAAGCTGTGTTGTACATCGCAGTGACGAAGCTGTATTGTACCTTGTGACGAAGCAGCGTTTCACCTTGCAGTAACGAAAACAGTTTCTTTTTGCAGAATTTTGCTAGTAACTGAGGTAAGATGGTTGTTACACTCTTTCATAATGGTAGTTGCCAATTCGTGCAGCAAAATTTGCACTGCAATTGCAGGAGCAATTTCTGTTGCACATAATGGTTGCGATTAGTGTCTAAATTCTTGGCCGCGCGTTGTTTTTGTGGCCTTCAGAACACTTTTCGTTGTCATGGTTACTTAATAGTATCACGATCGGAATTCTGTGTTGAGGGAGACATTATGGGATGGAAACACCGACGTGGACTTGAACCCATGCCTTCAACATCGTAACAGTTTTCTTGGGTTGTCGTTCCCAGAGGAGCGTACTTGGTATTTACCGCTTTACTTTTGCGACTCTACGTTTGTAAGAAACAGGACGTGACGGACGGACTGACGTCTGTCTGCTCTATACAAGATTACTGAATATTTATTTGTCCGCGTCAGAGTTACTTTATGACTTGCGGCTTACTGCCGATCAGTTCTTGGCGACAAGCCCGTTGAAATTACGACCAGTAATTTTTCGTTTCACTTGAACACTTGCTGTCATAGTCCTTATATAAGATGCTCTCTGACGAGAGGGCGGGTCTGTCATATACAAATGCTGCTGATTCTCACCAGCGCAGTCATTCTCATGTCCGAGTCCCGCGGGACTCATGACCACATTTTATTGTCTCAAATTCGAGACTCCCCAACTTGGAGGGCCAGGTCTCCGTATTTATATCCCCCAGGAACAGAGTGGCCTAGTTATGTACTCCCAGGCACTGGGTTCCCCTTTCTTCTCCTACGATTCGCAGGACTACGGTGGAGGTATTCGACCCCTCCTCCAATCGGGCCAACATTATTTGTGCACGCACAGGTGAAACTTGGTCTATGACATTAAGGGAGGAACATAGACCGAGGGTGTTTGAAAACAGGGTGCTGAGGAGAATATTTGGACCGAAGAGAGATGAAATGACAGGAGGTTGGAGAAAACTGCATAATGAGGAGCTTCATAACGTGTACACTTTTCCAAATAAAACTAGAATGATCAAATCAATGAGGATGAGGTGGGCAGTGCATGTAGCACGAATGTGGGAGAAGAGGAATGGATATAGGATATTGGTGAGAAAGCCAGCTGGGAGGAAACCACTGGGAAGACCAAGGCGTAGGTGGGTGGACAATATTGAATGGATTTTAGAGAGATAGTGTGGGGTGGTATGGATTGGACTGATCTGGCTCAGGATAGGGACCGCTGGGGGGCTCTTGTCAAACGGTAATTAACCTTCGGGTTCCATAAAATGCTGTGAAACTCTTGAGTAGCTGCACAAGTGGCGGCTTCTCAAGAAGCGCTTAGCTCCATGAGTGAGTGACTGAACCCTTTGAACCGCGGCTTTAACATTAAGATGCTTTGCTCACAGAGTGTACATATTTATTGCTCTTGTACGAGTCTCATAATTCAAATTTTAAATTACGTGTATTACCACTGTTAAGTGAGTACAAAAGCAAATCTTAATGGAGGCACGGATGGATCACATGGGAAATAACCGCGTAATGTTATATCGCTCGGTTTGGGGAGCAAGGCACCAAAAGTAATCATTGTTTTTCTATAGCCAGTCTTCTCATTTTCAATCTCGTATTTCTCCTTCGCCGCCCTTTGTACTGATATCGCGGGGGGGGGGGCATTTATTTCAAGGCCATTCTCTCTCTCCCCACTACTGATATTTGCAACTATCCCTCGCTACCTCGCTTAAACAGAGTTTCAAACAAACAAACTCCGTGGTTTTAGTCCGCAAGTGAACTATAACGACCGAGCGACTGCCGCTTGTCGGCAAAGTTAGTGCCAACTTTCGCGGATAGAGGGTGTCGCGCCGTCAGCGCAACGAATTACCACGGCCGTTAATTTCGGGTTTCTAGACCGGAGTCCCTACTTTTCCATTCAAGTAGCTTCTCAGTTATCCTCACGAGGCTGAGTGGACCCTGTTCCGGACCCACTACTCAGAACATCTGGTAGCGCCGGGAATCGAACCCGGACCTGTGGATCTGTAGCCAGAAATTCTGACCACTAGACCACAGAGGCGGTCTAGACAGTCTCTCTACGAGAGTAATGCAAAGGCGGGTGAAGGGGTGAAGACCTTGACCGGCGAAATAAGAAGCCCTCAGTTTTATTAATTTTTAAGAAAGTAGTTTCTTTTGGGTATGGGTTTATAAATGTAATGAAGACCAACGAGATTCGTCGTCGGTCACGGTAGCCGAGCGGTCTAAGGCATGTACTGTCTTCGCTCGCTTGGAAACCGGGATCGTGGGTTCGAATCCCACTCACGGCATGGATATTTAGTTTGTGTGTGTGCGTTTTTCTGTTTGTATACAGGTAGAGGCCTTGCGACGAGCTGATCACCCGCCCAAGGAGTCATACCGAATGTGTAAGATCTAGAAAAACCGAAGTGAAGGGAGAAGTTCATGGAAGTAGGCCTAGGCCCACTGGGGCTGTAGTGCCAAGGGAAGGGGGGGAACGAGATTCGTCAACCGTTGACAGGTGTATTTATGTTTATAATTTCATATACAGAAGTAGTTGTGTATGCTACAAGAATTGTCGTTAATATGTTGGTTACACATTGAATGTCTTGTATCACTGGGCACTGTTTAAACACGTAATTAGGGAAAACAAGGCTCATGTTAATAACCCATCCGTTACTACAGGGTCTGACATATACAGGAACCAAACTTCTTTTTTCCAGCAGTTCTCAGCACTTGAGTTTGCGAATGTTGGATCGCGTGACTAGGTTTTATATGAAATAAAGTCTGGGATATAGTTTCGTGTTTATTGGCACAGTGTTTTATCGAAGTACGATGACGGAATAGTTACTCATTAAAAACGTTAGGAACTGTACACGCCGGTCTAGAAAACCGAGATTAACGGCCGTTGGGATCCGTTGCGCTGACCACGCGGCACCCACTATCCGCTAAATTTGGCACTGACTTCGCCGACAAGTGGCGGTCGCTCGGTCGTTATAGTTCTCTTGCGGACTACAGGTCACGGAGTTTGTTTTTGGAACTGTACACGTAGCGTAAGAGCTATGGCGCATTCTCTCACTTCTTTGTAGGACCCCGATTCTTCTTGAGGGTCCCACCGGGTCATTTTGTCACAAAACCGTAGCCCCACTGCAGTGAAAAACAAAGCTTTCGGGATATTTTTTACAAGAAGTGTGTTTTTCCAATGATTCTGTCGCGTAGTATGAATGACTATAGGCGGAGTTTGGATTGATGAATGGATTTATTGGCCACTTACAGGTCGTAACTACAAATAACTATAACATTATGCCTATTTCCACAAATCACAGTTCACTAGAACACACTGTATAGTGTTTTGTCTGTTACTAGACATTTCCTGATAACGGCTCAAAAAGTGGCTATTTTTCTGCCTCCGGGCTTAAGTCTTCTCTTCACAGACTCTCGTACAGAACTAAGCTCAAAAGTCGAACTCATATCGCGACTGATTGTCAGTCAGTCAGTAAGTCATGATGTCGAGTCCGATGTGGGGCTCATGACCAGATATTTATTACTGTTTGATAGTTACGGTGTTGTATTTGTGGGGCGCCCTCCCTAACGAGAGGACGGGTCTGTCTTTTGTATATACTGCTGGCTCTTGCCAGTGCAGTCTTTCTCGCGTCTGAGTCCCGTGGGACTCGTGACCATATATTACTGTCTCAAATTTGAAACTTCCCTTTTCGTTGTCTCTTACAACTCGCAGGGTCACGGTGGAGGTTTTCGATCCCGCCTCCACACGGGTTAGAACTAAGCTCCTACTTTGTCCCTTTCTTATAAGATCTCTACATGGACCACATAGAAAGCGGATCTATTGTTGCGTCTGGATTCGTTGCCGTAGAGATGTGTTTATTGCCCTGTTACGTAGCAGCAGCTTTTCAGGAACAATATTCATTTAAATATTCATTTTTGTTCGATAGAAGCTCATATTTTCGAGGCCCTGTACCTCGCCTGTTGAGGCACTGCTTCTCAACCTTTTTGGTACTCGACACAATTTATATACTCATTTTTAGCGTCGCCCAACAGAGTCACAACAGAATTAAAATTTATATAAAAATACGCTTATTTTTAAGTTATGTCATTTATTGTATGAAAGTTTAAATTATCGAGTAATAGGCAGTGAAGTTCTGTTACGAAAATAAACTTGAAAACTTCATGCAAATGCAATGGATTCAGGTCAGTGTATAATGATTCCCCTTCCGTTTAGCGATGATCTCGTATTCGTTACCGCCGGAACGTGTTTGACGATCCGTTACCTCGAAACGGATCGTATAGCACCGTTGTTTATTCACCTGTTGCATAGCAACGGCTGTTGTCTCGTTGTTTCGAGGCCTTTGCCTAGCAACGAGTCTGTACGCCACAGTATATTTAAAACTTCTGTTGGCATCCCTGTGTAGCATACAAGAAACCCGCGCGGCGCATCAACTCAAGATGATCGTGCCTGCTGACTATGTGTATATTGCAGCCATAGCGTTGTCTGTGGTGAACTGATTCCATGAAGCAAAATCTTTCATAGGTTCAATAGTCGTTCAGCTGCTCAAGATTATTTCCCTCCTTTTATAGTAACTGAACTTACTTGCTGTATGTTTAGACCTGGCTTCCTAGCTGCGCGTGAGCGGGGCGGGACAGTGGTTGCAGTTACATTGTTGGAGGAAGGGAGAGTTACACATTGTAACCAAAATCTNCCCCCCCCCCCACACACACACACACACCAACTTCATCTTTGTGAGTGGATTAGAGCGTATCCACTACACATTGTGCTAGGAACGAAAGTCTATCTGCTGTAGAGCTCGATTACACTGTGAGGGCACATGCGCAGAAGACAGTTGTAGGCTTAACAGGCGAGTTCATATTCTTCCCATGCAGCAGATATGAAGGGTAGAGGGTTTATTTCGCTGCTGGCAGCGGGTTTTGTGTTTCGAGTGCCTCGTAACGCGCTTACTCACTCCACCGTCCTTTTCCCCCTACACTTACCCTTTTTTCTCCCCCTGGTTTTTGCCATCACATAGTAATCGAGCGTTGTACCGTGTGTATGCATCCTTACCGAGATTCTACGTATATATCGTTTATTTTCGCACTTGCGCATGAATTCTGAATTTTGTTCAAAATGAAATGCAATAACTTTCTAACTTTGACGTGACCTTCTGCGTCGCTAATTGATGGCGGCGCACTATGGATGGATATAGAGATATGTTTATGACGTGCTTTGCCACCCATAGTGACCCGACGCCGTACAGTGCGTTTTTTAGTGGTTACAGTGATTTACCCTGTACAGTTGTAACGTTCATTCGACTACGTATTAATCGATTATGACGCGGTTCCTCTGCTTAATTAGTTAAGCACCACGTCACGATGTTATGGAGGAGTGGAGATATAGCTCCACTTTCCTTGACCTCGGCACTAGATGGAGGTAACTGGTCAGCTTCACTGCCTTTGCCGCTTTTATCCCCGCAGAAAGAGCCCTTGGTACACATTGGATAGGAGGCTGGGTGGACCCCAGTGGTGGTGTGGACAGCGTGGACGAGCGACAATTCTTGACCCTACCGGGACTCGAACTCTGACCCCTCGGCCGTCTAGCCCTTAGCCAGGCACTGTACCGACTGCCCTATCCCGGCTCAGTGGGGTTCGTGTGGAACGCAAAAATTGCGGGTAGTTGGGTATAGCACAAACGCGTGGTTGGCAAGTTCGTACCTGACGACATGAATCAGTAGCCTGACGGGCGGCACTGGAACTGGGAGTAGGGCACAGATGATGGCGGCCAGCGGCAGGATAAACACATTGTAAATATCACGTGACCCGTAATAACCATACGCACACAGCCGCGACCTTGGGACGCTCGAGAGTGAACGATCTGCTCGCCATTGAGGGACAGACCATTTAAACTGCTAGGTCTTCCTCGCAGTAGCATTACTGTTTATTGGGTATTAAACGACACTTCATGAACTGCTGAGTAATTCTGATGCCGACGTTTCATCTGAGGGGGAATGGTAGGCGTTATAAAATCACACTGCCTCCATTTCGGCTTCTGATCCAGGTTACAGATCTTCATGAAATTTGGTATGAACTACGTGAACGTCATGATTTTAGTAGAGAAACCCCCCAGTAAGGTGCGGACGCTTAACGTATGAGTTTGGAGCCACATTAGTGTTGCTTAAAGCCCTCAGATGGTGAGCGCAAGATGCTTCGCGTTTGTTTCGGTAAATTTCTTTGTACAGTGCAAAATAACGGCATTGTTGTCATACGGAAATATGTGTAGGAGCCAACATGGCTCAGTCGGTGTAGTGCCCTGATGCGGGCTGGATGGCCGGGGTTCCATCCCCGAATGGGCAATTTTCTTGTACTCCACGTCGTCCAGACCAGCTCTGGAGCCCAAACAGTCTTCCATCCAATGGTAAAGCGGCCTGGGCGTGAAACTGATCACTCGCCTTCCTTTAATACCGAGATCAAGAAAGGTGGAGCTATCCCTCCACTCACGTGTACGTCTTCATAGCGTGTGCATAGTTTTTTTTTAATTCGCTTGGGGGGGGGGGTGGAGTCCAACTGGGTCCACTCGGCACGGCGGCCACTGATTGGCCTATTGTAGCCTGCTCCGGATGATTATGATGAATTTGGCGGAATGAAGATTGGCAGGGGAAACCGAAGTACTCATAGAAAACCCGCCCCAGTGCCACTTCGGCCACCACAAATCCCAGTTGACCAGACCCCGGGATCGAACCCGGGCCGCCGCGGTAGGAAGCCAGCGACTAACCGCTTGAGCTATGGCGCGGCCGTGTGCATAGTTAATTAAGCAGAGGGACAAACTTTACCTTTCACCTTACGGAAATATTTTCCAGCAATCGATTGATTTGACAGAATTCGTTGATATATGCCCTACCAAATGAGTAGTAATAATAGGTCGCGGGTTGATTCCCGATGAGGTCACACGATTTTTTTTTAATTGACGTAATGTTTCCAGCCACACTGTGGTCCTGGGGTCGACTCAGCCTCTAACAGAAATGAGCGTCACGAATCTTCCTGGGTGTTAAAGGCGCGTAAGGCTGATAGCTTCACCGACATCTGTGAGCCAATTGTCTAAAAAACGTGGGATACTCAAGGCCCCCGCGGCCTTTTACAGGGATAGTTCTACCTTTACCTGTGACAGCCGGCTACATTCTCAATCGGTATAAATACGCGCACAGCGCGCGGCCGCGACACTCATCATATCAACCCCTTGATTATGGAAGCAGATGTAGTGGCCGAAACGGCGGATACTGACTTCATCTTCACACAGCTAATAATGATATTTGGTTTCCATTAAAGGCGAATGATTCTATTGACAGGTATATCACCATCAGCTGCTCAAGCAGGATCTCTCTCACTGAGTTCTCTTCACAGATACATTCGATTTTGCCCTCGAGCGACATATGTATATAGATCGACCCGCATCTGAAATTCCTTGGGCATGACACAGGGCCAGTAGTTTCCTGAACGTGCGCTTTGTAACGGTGATTGACCGTTCGTCGTCAGGAATCCTGAATCTCAGTGTTCGAGTTGCCATTGTAATGTCATTTTGTTAACTAGCAAGACTGGTTCCTAGTTCAGGAATGGTCGTTGCGTAATACCGGTCAGCCACTTCCAGCCTCATAGGTTTACCTAATGGTACAAGTGTTATTTAGCTTGGGATGACATAAGAAAGTGATTATGTACAGGTAAAAAGGGTAAAGTTCTCCCTGTACTACTCAGTGAAGATGTATGGGGGAGTGGATGTATAGATCCGCGTTTTATTTTGAGGAACTAGCCGTTTCCATGTGCAGCATACAAGAATGAGACTGTTTACTATCCGGAAGATGGAGGCAGCAGGTTCCTCCGAAACGCTGATACTCATCTACAAGAACTTCACGGTATGTACCCACGAATTTTAATATAAAGCTGTCCAATACCAAATATATTGGAAATTCGTTCAGTAGTTCTGAAGTTGTTACATGTGCGCAGATGGGCGGGCAAACATGGCGGATCTAATGGGGCGCATGTATGCGACTTCTGTTACGAGCGCACATGAAATTTATCCGTCAGTACAGTTTGTTTCGGTGATCAGTCGTGCTCGCAGTAGCCATTCGTGTAGGGTCTGGCTCAGGCGCGCTAATTAACTGTCCGTTATGTTTGTGCTGAAATTTCGAAACTGATAGTAGCAAACTTTGCCGTTACACCCAGCTTCAGTTCTCTTAACTCTTCGTTTTTCCTGTTCCTTCAATTTCCATCCTAGGATTTGTTTTTCCGTCTGTTTCTTGGATGACCTACAGTGGAACCTCGCTTAACGAGCAAAACAAATTGTAAAGGAATGACTCGATTAACGAGCGGCGGTTCGCATAACGAGTGACGAGAGGGGAAGTCCCGGATTGTGCGCCTGCTACATCAGTCTGTGTTTAGCATTTGTTCCGCTAGCGTCTTAGTCTCGCTTGTGCTCACACATTCTCCAAACTTGTGTTCAGACATATTATTTGTGATTTTTTGTGTGCAAAGTTTAGTAACCCTTGTAAAAATGTCCCCAAAGAAAAAGACAGTCATAAGAGAATAAAAATAATCGTAGAAATGAAACGTAAAAATCATTGAAAAGCGAGAACGAGGTGTGAGCGTGGCTAATCTAGCACGCACATCAATCGGTCTACATCAACGATTTGCACTATCCTCAAGAACAGGGACAAGATTGAGGAGACAGATGCTTCAAAGGGAGCGACAAGAATATCTACGCAACGGTTACGTATTCTCGACGATGTTGAAAGGTTGCCCCTCATATGGATAAACGAAAAGCAATTGCAAGGCGACATTGTTAACGAGAACATCATTTGTGAAAAGGCGAAAGTGATTTTCGCCGACCTCGTTAAGAAGACGCCAGGATCATCAACGGCCGAAGAAGAAACATTTAAGGGAAGCCGTGGGTGGTTCGCGAAGTTTAAGAGAAGAACCGGCATCCACAGCGGTGTAAGGCACGGTGAAGCAGCAAGCTCCGACACAACAAAGGCAGCAGAGAACTTCATCGGCGACTTCAAGAAGCTCGTAGATTCTGAGGGTTACCTGCCGCATATGGCGGTTTTTAATTGTGACGAGACGGGCCTCTTCTGGAAAAAGATGCTGAAGCGAAGCTATAGTATAACAGCAGAGGATAATGCATTGCCCGGCCATAAGCCAATGAAAGACCGTCTCACTCTGCTATTTTGTTCCAATGCAAGCGGCGATTTGAAAATTAAACCGCTGCTTGTTTACCATTCAGAAACTCCATGAGCCTTCAAGAAGTGTGAAGTCCGGAAGAGCAGGCTAAATGTGATGTGGAGGTCCAACAGCAAGGCTTGTGTGACACGTGACCTTTTTACTGATTGGATCAATGAAGTGTTTGGTCCTTTTGTGAAAAAATATTTGCTTGAGATGAATCTGCCACTCCATGTCTTGCTTGTTATGGACAACGCTCCTGCCCATCCTCCAGACCTACCAGATGACCTCCTTGAAGAATTTAAATTCATCAAGATCCAGTTTCTGCCTCCCAACACCACTCCGTTACTCCAGCCTATGGACCAGCAGGTTATTTCTAACTTTAAGAAGCTGTACACTAAAGCACTCTTCGAGCGTTGTTTTGAGGTAACTGAAGGGACCAATCTCACTCTCAGAGAGTTTTGGAAATATCACTTCCACATCGTTGCCTGCCTCAAGATGATCGAAAAGGCGTGGCAAGGGGTTACCAAGAGAACCCTCACTTCTGCCTGGAAGAAGCTTTGGCCGGAGAGCGTTGTCGAACGTGACTTTGATGGGTTTGAGATAGTACCTGTGGAGCCTGTAGTCAACGAGATTGTGTCTTTGGCCAAGATCATGGGGCTGGAGGTGGATAACAATGATATCGATGAGCTTGTGGAAGAGCACAGCCAAGAGCTCACTACCAAAGAGCTTATGGAGTTGCATTGTGTTTCACAGGAAGAAGTTGTGGAGGAGAGTTTGTCAGAGGAGGAGGAGGAGGTAACAGCAAAGCAACAATCTTCTGGCGCAATAAGAGAAATGCTGAAAGCATGGGAAACTGTTGCATCGTACATTGAGAAGCATCACCCTAATAAGGCAGTGGCTATGCGCGTTACAAATTTATTTAAAGACAATGCTGTGTCGCATTTTCACCAAATTTTGAAACGTCGGCAAAAACAAATGTCTCTAGACAGCTTTCTAGAAAAAAGAATTAGACATGTATCATAAATAATAAACTAATTATTTCGATTTTTTGTTTTCTGCAAATCGAATTCGCATTCCAGGTTGATTCATTCCGCATGGAAGAAAAGATGAAGATGATTCAACGCTCCTTAACAATGTATATATAATTTTCTTTGAATAAACGTTATACATATTTTTTTAGTATTTTTTTTCGGCATGGAACGCATTATCGTATTTTACATTAATTTATATGGGAAAAATTGTTTCGCTTAACGAGTGTTTCGCATTACGAGCAAGATTCTGGAACGGATTATGCTCGTTAAGCGAGGTTCCACTGTATTTTTTTTTCAGAAGTAATTAGCCAACTTTTCCCTTCTGTTTATCTGAATTCTTTCTACATGTATATTGTCACGTGAGGGAGTATTTGACCGTCTCTGTGGTCTAGTGGTCAGAGTTCCTGGCTATAGATCCAGAGGTCCGGGTTCGATTACCGGCGCTATCGAGTTTTTTGAGAAGTAGTTTGTCTGGAACGGGGTCCACTCAGCATCGTGAGGATAACAGGAGTTATTTCAAGGAAATAGCGACTCCGGTCTAAAAAACCGCAATTAGCGGCCGTGGGGATTCGTTGCGCTGACCACGCGACACCCTCTATCCGCTAAAGTTGGCACTAATTTCGCCGACAAGCGGCGGTCGCTCGGTCGGTATAGTTCGCCTGCGGACTGGAACCACGGAGTTTCTTCTTTTTTTTGTGTGTATGAGCGAGTGTTTGGTTTCGTAATTGGGTTTAGTGACCACTTCAACACACTACTCGTGACTGCACGTAACTATAGCAGCCTCACTGTTTTACACACCCTCTTCAGATCACTGTAACTGCAGCACACATAGTCTTTCTTCTATGTCTTCTCTTCACAGACTGACCCACTAATTTCAGGGCCGGCGGCTATCTCACACAAACCTCCTAGTCCTCGCTTCACAGTCTCCCTTACAACTAACTGCCGCTCGGCTGCTGTCCTCGTTATGTAACTCCTTGGCATGGACCTCGTAGAAGACACCCTATCCAACAGTTCCCCTTTTGCGTGTGGACTCGGTGCCTTGGGAACATGTTTGCTTCGCGGTCGTTGCCCAGTAACGGGTCTGTCTGTTAACCGCCGAAGTCTACCACTCTGTTTGGCACTTGAAGCCTTCCCCTTTGCATCCCCTTGGTGCCCCAGTTCTTTGAATCCCATCACTGGCTTAAGAAGCTTCATTTGAGCCACTTCTACTAATGCACAAATATACAGGGTCAACACAACCTTGTGTACAGTTGTTATTACTTTGTGGCTTCTCGTTCTGAGAACCTTGGCCTCCTTTACCACAGATGCCTGTTCTTTCCTGGGCATCCCACGAGGATTATTATCATTTGATTTTTTCCGAGGCGTGGTTGTTAGCCTCACGCTTAAACCCCTGCCTGGAGCACCAAGGCCTGCCTTTCGACTGATCCCTACCCTTCTACCTATCTAGCACGGGTGCACGCTCTCGCTGGCATGGCTGTCCAGGTGATCAGGTTGTGCAAACCTCCCCGCCACGTTAAGGTAGTCGGCCAGAGGTAACTTACTCATCGACGAGCTGAAGACAAGACGACCGGGGAGTCGGGGTTCGATTCCAGACAGAGGCAAGAAATTTCTCCTCTCCACAGCGTCGTAATGGGCCCTGAGATCCAAGCCACTTTGCCATCCAATTGTTACTGGCGGCTGTTTCCTGGCATAAGGCGGCCGGGCGTGAAGCTGACCAGTTACTTCTGTCTAGTGCCGAGGTGAAGTGGTGAAGGTGTATTTGTAATGACCCGTGCGTCTTCATGGCGTGATGCTTAATTAAGCGCAGGATCAACTTTAACAAATGTGCAATTGCCTTAGCTACTTGATGAGCATGGTCTTCTAGGTTGAAACTCCGCGTAGTTTGAAAAAAAAAAAAGGACAGTTTCTAGTCATTTATTGCCACCGTCTTTAGGGCCGAAGTACAGAGCAAGATACCAGCAGCAACAGGCAACAAGCGTTAAAGTCACCACAGCTGAAGAGATCGACTAGTTGTTAATCAGTTGTTAGAACCAGTCTGTCAATAGATGGCGTCGAATGTTCAGAAGAAAGAACAGGCTTTCAGTTCATCTATTCCTGCTGTCATTTGAAGGCCGTTTGAGGAAGTGTTGTGGGGGTTTTATATACAAGTACATTAACCCCGAAGGAGGCTTGGCCTAGGCAGTTCAGTGTCGGGACTTGATAGTCAGAGGGTTAATACCCTTCTTACGGGGCTCCTTGGGAGGAATTGCTGGAGCAATAACAGAACTAAGTTATACGGTGGCGTGATTAAGAAACGTGACACACAGCATGGAGAAAATGGCCAGACTTCCAAGCTATAGCAAGTAATGTGTTCTCTCTGGGATGCTGTGAAGGTAGAATAAGTGAAGCCAATGATTTGGAGCTGCTGTCGCAGAACTTGGTGGCTCACATTTCCTCGCGTAGAGATAAAGCTGTGTATGTCTTCTCTGAGAGTTTTGAAACTGGAGCAAAGTATCACAGTTTCCTGTCTTCAGCTTTATAAGCAATCTTAACATCGAACTGACGGAAGCTTTTAGTACTGGCACAAGTTTCTGCGAACCGTTAAACAGTGCGATTTGAATTTGTAACAAGCGCTAGTTTTTAGATGTTGTTTACAAAGGAAAGGAAAGGCCTTAGGTTAGGCGCCACAAAGATTCTTTTTGGCCGCGGGAGGAGGGGACAGCGGCAGGATTCTTTCCGGGGCTGTGGGAATCCGCCAAATTTTAAGCCGCATAAGAATAGTTAGTTCTGCAATCGCCCTCGAGTTGCTGTTTTCTGTAGTGAAACATAGATGGTGCCAGTAACCGTATTCAGTTTACATTTGTACTGATATTTTATATATTTCCTTATTTTTCCTAATTTTGATTCTTTCGAA
>NW_019743170.1:998079-1010191 GCF_002891405.2 Cryptotermes secundus | reverse complement strand
AAGCGTCTTATGTGATTTCTATGTCTGTCCGCCTGCCTGTGACTAGTATCAAGGCTCTAACAGCCATTTTTTTTTCTTATAATTTGACTTGGGACTTTTTCACGAAAACCTTTTTGGCGACTTCACATTTTTAGCAAAATTAATTCATAATAAAGCCAGGTTTGCATAAGTTTAGGTTCCTATGCTTAATTAATTAAGCACTACGCCATAAATGCAATTGAGGGAGTGGATGTATAGCTCCATCATTCCTGACCTCGGCACTAGTTGGAAGTGAGTGGTCAGTTTCACACCCCGGCCGCTTTATCCCTTTGAATAGGACGCTGGGTCTGGACTCTGTGGATAAGAGAAGAAGCTTGACCTGTCGAGACCATAGCCCGTCGCTGTACCGACTGAGCTATCAATTTTCATATGGGCATAAGTAAAATTTCCGTTGTGTTCCATAAACCGTTTCACGAATGTTGTTGAAATTCGGTGTGAGAAATGCCCAGAGAAAGTTATGGGGAATTTTGTGATTTTGAGCCATGTTGACCGTTAAGGAAGCCCGGTTTGCTTGAGGCCATGAATAAACTTTCCCCCCATTTATCCCATAAACCGTTTCACAGATCTTGTTGAAGTTCCGTGTCGGATACGTCCACTAACTTGTCTCTCTGTGTTAAGCAAGCCGTATATATATCGCAAACGGTAAAGAACACAGTTTTCACTTTCCTGTCCTACATTGTGGATTACAGCCTCTTCAGTCTAGTGACTGCAGTGGGACCGGCGGCCTGCCTAACTCGTATTCTGGAGGCCGTCGGTTCGAATCTCTGCCAGAGCACCACGTATCCTGGTAGACATTCTCCGTGGTTTCCTACCCCCCCCCCCAAGAAAACCCCGATATAGTACCTTCATTCGGTCACCACCGCTTCCTAGCGTAGCTTGGACACTGATAGCGTCAAGAAATATGTCTATGGGCTGTCAGCCCCTTGTTGGACTTTGCCCCCTTTTCAGATTTCTAATCCTGTACATAGTAGTAGAATGATCAAGTCAAGGAGGATGAGGTGGGAAGGGCATGTAGCACGAATGGAGGAGAAAAGGAATGCATATAGGATATTGGTGGGAAAACCGAAGGAAAGAGACCACTGGGAAGACGAAGGCGTAGGTGGGTGGACAATATTAAAATTGATCTTAGAGGGATGGTATGGATTGGATTGATCTGGCTCAGGATATGGACTAGTGGAGGGCTCTTGTGAACACGGTAATGAACATTTGGGTTCCATAAAATGCCGGGAAATTCTTGAGTAGATGCAAATTTGGGTTTTCCTCAAGAAGAGCTCAGCTCCATAAGCAAGCAAGCAAATCCTGTACACAGTCGGTAGGACTCCTTGGACGGGGATCAGCCCGTAGAGTTCGTAGTGAAGACATGAATTATGAAATGTCTCTCCACACGCCAACGAACACACTGCGCGCCGCTTTGTGTTCGCCAGAATACCGACAGCCAGATGGGTCAGCGCGCCTCGCTGCGAACTGTTGCAGCAACCGTTGCGTTGCACGTTGCAGCGTTATAGTGAGTACCCGCCCTTAGACCGCGCGGCCTCTGTAATCGACATAGCTGATGTGTGCAAGGCTGGTCTCATCAGCAGGGAATGTCATCGCCAGTAGGGGTGGGGTGGCGGCGCGGGCTCTGCAGTGTGACTGTTCTTGAGCCCCTTTCCCGTAATAAAGAGCGACGTTAGTAGACCGTAAACTGATCATGAGTGGCCTTGGTTTGAAACCGAACAGACTTATAACCAAGATGACTTGGACTGTGTAGGACACGAGGTCCTCAAACCGATAATTATTGAAAATTTCGTTCCTTGTGAGATATGAAATCAAATTGACGTTTCGGTGGAATATGTCGCCTCCATATTCTGGGTCTTGAGCCCGACTTGCCGCCTGTTTTTAACGCTGGTTTCTTGCTAGACTTTTTTTTCTTCGAACCTGAAGATGATAAGCGCTACGTGTTCCTCCGACACTCCAGTTTGATTTTCAGCCCACTACACAGCGTTATATCCCATAAGATAAGAACTCTCACTTGAACTACTTAATAGAACTTGGTATAGCGAGAATTCCCACAGACTATTATAAATTCTTAGCGCGAATTGACTGACATTAACGTATAATGTAGTGGTCACGTTTGTCGTGTTTTGTTTCCTAAGCTATCTCATGTTCCAGTATGTTGTTACATGTGGTTGCATTACCTTTCATAAGATCTCAAATATGGTTTCGTTTACCCAAAACCATGTTGGATTTGAGGTTCTGACTCTAACGCCGTATATTCCGACGTTTTGGTCTTGCTTGGTTTCTTGTTTCCCTTTTTGGTCCTGAAGATGGAGACAGTACTTTCCTCCGAAACTTCGTCGGACTTCTGCCTGCACGGTGTTCTACCGGATTATATTGCGTTACAAGCCAAAGCTCCTCTAAATGAATTTTTTTCTAGACTTTCTCTTTTATCAAAAGAATTTTTTATTTAAGTATTTCGGAGCGAGTGAGGGGGGATATGTTATGGATATATTTGCATGCTGCCGAATTATGTCTTACTGCGTTAGATCTTTAACGAGCTTGGAGCTTTTTAATGAAGCGTGCTTTCTGATAAGTCGAAACTTATAACATGATGACCTTGCGAACTGTTCTGACGTGATGACAGTAGTACAAACATGCGTACATTCACGCAGGGTTCTTTTGAAGCGTTTTGCATTTAATGGAATAAGGCATACGCCTAACTAAAGGCCTGTGCTTTATTTATTAGGCCTATTACAGGAGTAAAGCCACGCTGTAGCGTAGTTAGTTGAGACATTATTGCACAAGCCGGAAGATCGCTGGTTCAATTCCCAATGAGGCCACTTTGAGTTTACACTTGACCTAATTTTTGCATCCCCACTATGACCCTGGGGTCGATTCAGCCTCCAACAGTAATGAGTATCAGGAATCTTCCTGGGGCATGTCGATGCGTAAGGGTGACAACCTCACCGCGCCATCTGTGAGCTGACTGTCTAGAGAATATGGGAGCCTTGACGTGTCATAACCTTATGGGCCTCCACGGCTTGTTACAGGGATAGTTTTACCCTTTTTTTACCTTTTTTTTAAGTCACTTAGTGGGGGGTGGAGTCCAACTGGGTCCACTCGGCACGGCGGCCACTGATGGCCTATTGTAGTCTGCCCCGGGTGATGATGATGGAGAATTTGGTGGAATGAAAATTGGCAGGGAAAACCGAAGTACTCGGAGAAAACCCGCCGCAACGCCACTTTGTCCACCACAAATCCCGCTTGACCAGACGCGGGATCGAACCCGGGCCGCCGCGGTGGGAAGCCAGCGACTAACCGCTTGAGCTGTGGCGTGGCCTTTCTTTTTGCCTTACTAATAAAATGATTCCGTCAGACGCCGGAACAGGCTGTGGCCCATCCTTATATGCAGATGAAATCCGTTACTGTGTGCAGTCAACATATCTTAGTCAATAAAGTGACTTGGCTGGACGACACGGGAATTTGGAATTGACTTCCGGCAGGAACGGAGATCACTTCCTGACAGTGTCCAGACCAGTTCTGGTGCCCAGACAGCCTCCCTCTCAGTGGTAATGGGGGTTATTTACCAGGGTGAAAATCGGCGGGGGCGTGAAGTCGAGCACTCACCTCCACAGTGACATGGTTATGAATGCCTCGAGCCGTACCTCTCCACCCGTCCGTATTAGTTTCATGACGTAGTGCTTGAGCACAGGAACGACTTTAGCTTTACTCCTGTGAAGTTAAAGCTATCACTGTAACAGGTCGTGGAGGCCTATAGGGTTGTGAGACGTCGAGGCTCCCACATTTTCTAGACAATCGACTCGCAGATGGTGGTGAGGTTGTCAGCCTTACACGCCGGCAGGCCGCTCTTTACCCCCTAAGAAGATTCCTGGTACTCATTTCTGTTAAGAGGCTGAGTCGACCCCTAGGCCACAGTGCGGCTGGAAGGATTAGGTCAATTCAGAAATCCAATGGCCAACTAACTCCACCGCGTGCCCCAGTATCTAATCAGTATTAGAAAATATACAAAAACGCATGGTGTAATCTGCTGAAACCTTAAATGTGCATAGCCAGAAGCACGTGACTAGCAAGTCTGCGAACTGCTGACGCTCTGAACTTGTATTTGACAGGTGCCAGGCACCGGCTATCGTGGTTGAGGTTTCTTGTGTTTTTTTCTCAAGCCCTCTATTAAAAAGCGAACTCCGTGGTTTTAGTCCTCAAGCGAACTATACCGACTGAGCGACCGCCGTTTGTCGGCGAAGTTAGCTTGAAATTTAGCGGATAGTGGGTGTCGCGTGGTTAGCTCAGCGAATCCCCACGGCCCGGTTTGCTAGACCGGAGCCGCCATTTCCTTGATGCAGCACCTCAGTTATTCTCAGGAGGTTGAGTGGACTCCGTTCCAGGCACACTACTTCTCAGAAAATCTGGTATCGCCGGGAATCGAACCCGGACCTCTGGATCTGTAGCCAGGAATTCTGACCACTAGACCACAGAGGCAGTCCAGGCCCTTTCTGCAAATTTTCGAAGGGGTTTACCACAGGCAGTTGACCGCATACTTTCATACGCGTTCCACTCATTCATCATCATTCTTACCATTAGACGCTGTTAGTAGTGTAGCTAGTGATATCATCGGTAAATAATGAGATGACCAAAAGCTGGTGCATACTTAAGTTGGTAAGCTTCGTGTTGGCCTGTGCCCTCATGCCTTCGCATCGAGCAGCGCCACATTCGCGCGGACTAGCTCCTGTTCGCGCCTACGTCAACACGTTACCACTTGCTACTGTAATCTATTGCGTCACAGCTATTTAAAAATGAGTTTTCACCAGTCAGTCTGCCGGCTTCATTCCTACCATTTTAGCTCAGAAGAAGATAAACGCACCGACCGCGACAGAATGACGCCGTCAGACTTTCTAATTCGTAACCTAATTTAGCCCTATCGTGCACAGTGGTTACTTTATATACTACCTGCTTAGACATAAGAAGTTTTTGCATTTTGCCTCCACACTGTGTTATATGTGTTTCTATATGAGCCACAGAATGGACAGAAATTGTTTCCGTAAAGGGCGTTGCTCCTTGTAATGTAGGTGCATTGTGTTTTCTGTGAGGTAGGGACTGAATGTTTAAGCGTAATTTAGATAAATTTGGATCGTACGCCAAAATGAGTAAAGGATTTCCGTGAAGCTCCTCATATGCAATTTTAACCCTTTACCTTCTACACTTCCTAGCATTTTACCCTTTCAGCATCTTATCCTTGCCAGAAGGATGAGCAGGCAGTGTCTGGAAGCCTTCAAAATCATCAGTTTTCGTATTTCCCTATTGTAAAGTGTAGTGTTACACGCTGTCTTCTGCCATTCTCTCGCACTTCAGGCTTCGAAGCCTGTGATTTTTCAACTCCTCTCCTACCCCTCCATATTCTATACTTTAATCCTGACTAATCTCCGAATTGCTTCCTACGACGTTCTGCTTCTTACGGTGGTTCATTATCCAACTGATTTGAGAAGCATTGTTAGGAAACTATTGTTGGCAGTCAGTGATATAGATTTAGACCAAGCTAGCAAACAGCCAGGACCGGAACTATACCCCCAGAACTTTCATGACTCATTGTTCTGAGTCTTTTTACATTAAAACTGGATTAAGATTTTTTCTGTGAATGTGGTCGTGGCATCTTGTTTGAGGTCCGCCATCTTAGCTGTGTTGGCCCTAGCTTCAGCATTTCAGTCTTCATACTTTTATGAGACATGTTGTAAATTCAGCCTTGTTTATTTTTCAAACAGTTTTTACTTTCGAGATGATCACCATTAATGCATTTTTTAAACGTAAGTTGGGTTTACTGCACTACATTCAGTGGGTTAATGGTGTCAGACTTTGTTACACAAACAGCTCCCCAAGCTGGAAACTTTTAGAACAACAGTGCCATAAGGCAACATCTGAATAAACCTACAGTTACTGTACAACTTACAGTGCACAGTTCAGAGAGTCGTCTAGAAGTGAGCAATACCTGTATCTTTAATGTAGTAGGGAGAATCAGTAAATAGGTCACAAATGGATATAAAACGTAAAACATATGGTAATCGAACCTGAAGAAGAGAGCATTTATTTCTGGACATATCCTCCACCAACATTGATACACTTATCCCGTCGTTTTACCACTGTGTCGAAACCCGCAGCACATAGAAGTCTTTTGAACCGTTGTCTCAGCCACTTCCGCACCTCCGTTTCAACCTCTTCGTCATCATCAAAACGTTTGCCGCTCAGTTGTGAACCGCTTAACGCGACATACACCACCCACTGTAAACAGATTTTTTTATGAATATCCTTTGCAGTGAGTCCTTTTGTCCATTAAGAACGCACAAACAGAACGCTGCTCTTTGGTAGAACACTTCTGAAGCACGGACGCCATTTTGACTGTTGAAAGCATCCTGTGAACAAGCGCATGCGCGTCTGCTACCTAGACTGTCATGAAGCTGGACTGTGCTGCTACCTAGTCATACACACAGAAGAACTATTACATCCATTACAGCTGTTTTACTTGCATTTGTGACTTATGTACTGACTCCTCCATATAGTGCGTACTGTATTCACCCCCTTGTTTCATATTGAAGAACTAGCCATTTTGCTCACAGTGTGTGCGATTATGGGTTTTGTATGACTCGAAGGTTTGCATTACGAAATTTCACGCTCCTCCGAAATCCCTTCCGAACGAAAAGGGAAACAACCTCAGCGTCTCCCAGTCATCTCGCCTTGCGCCGTGCTCTGGTCAGCATCTTCTATAAGATTTTGGCCTCTTCTTCAAGAATTCTAAGTCTTTTTGTTAGTATTTTGTCATCTATATAAATAAAGTGTTTAGTGGTTGGAGCATAATGTGTATATGCTTCGTTTCTTATCGTTTTCTTGCCATTATGAAGCGCAATCCTCAGCTATATGATTGCGCATAAGGGAAATATCGATTCGAATTACGAAATTTTGCTTGACAAACTGTCCCCAGGAACGTAACTATTCATAAGATCGGTCACTGCCCGTAATATATCCCTGAGCAAAATCAGATAGATGGTCGTTGTAAGGGAAGCGTAGTATGTTCTCCGTGAGTTATGAACTGGTTTTTTAAATATTTAAATGAATGGCATGCGTGAGGTGGGAGTTCAGTTGAACTCACAGTTTCGAGGTAATGTGAGAGCGAATCTCATGGAGACATGCTTGTTACAGCCAACTTCACACTGGGTCGTGAACCGAAATTGCTTATAGTTTATTAGTCTTCTCTTCTCACACCTGGGCCGCGCAGTAGCGTAGTTAGTTCAGGCACCATGCTACAAGCCGGAAGTTCACGGGTTCCATTCCCGATGAGATCAGTCCTTCGTGCCGCACTGTGGCCCTAGGGTCGACTCAGTTCCTAACAGAAATGAATACCTCCCGGCGCGTAAGGCTGGCAACCTCACGCCGTCTGTGAGCCAGCTGTCTAGAAAATGTGGGAGCCTCGACGTCGCACATCAATATGGGCCTTCACGGCCTGTTACAGGGATAGCTGTACCTATATCTACTTTATCCTAATACAATGAAACAAGGGGTCAAAGCCTTACGTAACTGATTTGAAGATTATTGTGTTTTTGAGACGTGATGCCGTGTAGTGTGGTAGAAGTTTTGCTGACGTCTGGGGCTTCATAACGACAGGATAGTGGCAGACATGTTCACCCTTCGTGAGAACCCACGACTTTTAGGATGTTTGAAGCGGGAGGCTTCGTGAGTAATCGTGCAAGTTCGTGTGGTATGGCTGTGTGGGAGTAACGTTTATATTATTGATGTTAGCGACCCCAAGTCGAGCCGAGACTGTTTGTGTACAGTGCGTCTTTACGTCACTGTATAGGAGGCCTTGGAATTACAAGAGTTGCAGAACTCTGCGGCGGCCATTACAGCCAACAGACCAACTGCTCTCCACGCGAAGTGCTGTCGCTTTCGTGTGTTGTCATTACAGCGTCAATGTATAAGGACATTTACGTCCTTACTATTCCATTTATATAAGGTGAAAACTGAAGTTGTTTCTACGCCATGAAGACGTAAGGGGAGTGATGTATAGATCCACGTATTCTTGACCTCAGCACTAGTTTGAGGTCAGTTTCACTCCCCGGCCGCTTTACCTCCTGTACCCATTGGACAGAAGGCCAGATTGGCCCAAGAACAGGTCTGGACGACGTGCAGAAGAAGTAATTCTTGATCCTACCGGGACTCTTTTAACTCCCACCTCTTGATCGTCCAGCCCATAGCCAGTCGCTATACAGACTGTGCTATCCTGGCATGGCGGTAACGCTTTCGACTCGTATGCAGGAGGTGTCGGTTCAGATCTCGTCTGGGGCACCGTCTGCTACCCGAAGTTTCGTTAGGTTTCTTCAGTTTAGGATAGTACTTTGATTATGTTCAAGTCGCTTCCTTCCAAATCCTTTCCAGTTCGTCATTCGTTAATAATCCTACATTTCGACGCTGTACATGGTGTAACTGAAAGGTGCGGGCAAACTTTGGGCACGAGTTCCACATACCAAAACACGAAAAAAATATCCATATCAACATGAGTCCGGAAACATTTAATTTGTGAGTTATATAACTGAAAGAGTACATTTATAGCAACTGCCCAAAATGTCCTCCATGAGATTCAATGCACGCCTCGACACGTCTCATCACGGACTGCCGTATCCGTGCAAAGATGCCGGGGCAGTTGCGGATAGTCTGACAGGCATCCACAGTGCGAAGGTGAAGCGCCTTTTCGTTGTCAACAGGGTGTTTAGGTGTCCTCACAAAGGATTCAAAACGCGTGGAGCGTGGAGGCCCTGTAGTGTGTCCCCCTGTAACTATCCGTCGGTCATGACAAGTGACTGAGAACATCTCGCGCAGAAAAGCCAAAATATGGCGGAGCACCATCATGCCTCTTTCAGCTGCAACTCACAAATTAAATGTTTACGGTCACATGTTGATATAGACATATTTCCTAGTTCTGGTATGTGGCGTGATGTGGGAAGGGAGAGTCCATTTGCTCTGAGGTAAGGTAGGTATGTAACTAACGTGTGGTATAGGCGACATTATTTGGTTCTGTTGCATGGCGTCTCTACAGCAGTGTTGCCACTATTTAAGTTCCAACCCTCATATATATAAATTGGAAATGATTTAGAAGGAAGTGTTTGGAGCCTAGTGAAGGTAGTCCCAGCGTTTCTCTAGAGGGACTGGGGAATACCACGAAAAACCTGTGCAACAATATCCAGTGTCGCGCCCGAGATACGAAGCGAGCATTTTCGGAACACGAGCGTGGCACTGTAGTGACATGCTCAGTCTTGTAAGGTCTTGAAATTTACTTTAACAGAAGTATATATTTTTGTAGAAACTTATACAGGACGTCCCAGGAGGAAAGGTCAATATTCTGGGAGGTCATAGCATCGGTCATTCTAAGCAAAGAAAGTGTACATGTACATGTGTCCTATTCCGAACGGTTTCCGAGACAGAGCTATTTCACTGTACTGTACACTGTACAGACGAACAGAACGCCATGCCCTCACGCGAGTTGCAAAGTGCATTGATGTTGACGGTGGAATTTTCGAAAACGTATTATACTGGTTAAACTGTACCAACTTTGTTACTTGAACAATAAATACCGCCATTAGAAACAGTACGTAATATATTTTTCTTAGCAACAGTTTTGCAACTGTACAGTGAAATAGCTCTATCTCGGAAACCGTTCGGAATAGGACACGTGTACATATATACGCTTGTTTGCTTAGAGTGACCGGTAATGTGACCTCCCAGAATATTGACCTTCCCTCCCGGACATTCTGTATTTTGGTTAGTATCCGAGTAGTCAGTCTGTAACTTCGTACGATAACAGATTTGAGGCACTCATAGCGCTGACTAGCTGGAGCATCTTATAAGGCATGACGGCATGTAGTCTGGTAGAAATTTTCTAGTGTTTCCGATGAACGCGCTGCTACCATTTTCAGGCTGGAAGAATAAGCCTCGCAAGCAACAGCCAAACCGAAACCTGGCGTCAGTATGACATGTGAATGCTACGAAATAGAATTCCTTCAAATAAGAGGTTTGTGGACTTGTTGCGACGGAAATCAAGATTGTGGTGTTGTGGAACCCGACGCCATATAGCTTGTTGAAGGGGCTATCTTCAGGATAGGCAGATTTTGCTTACTGTATCTAATCCTTTCACCCGCACTATGGCCCAGGGGTCGACTCGGCCTCCAACAGAAATGAGTGCCAGGAATCTTCCTGGGGGGTAAAGGGCGGCCTCCCGGTGCGTAAGACTGACATCTTCACCGCCCTCTAGAAAATGTGGGAGCCTCGACGTCTCACGGCCCTATGGGCCTCCACGACCCGTTACAGGGTCAGCGTTACCTTTTGTACCATGTTCAGAGTCATGGCTGTTCCCAATAGAATCCACAGTTCATTTGGTCGAGTCCACCGACTATTAAAAAATTTTAGTGTGATAGGGGGCCGTCCTCTTCCCCTCCCTCCACGAATGCAACTGCAACCACTTTCCCGCTATGTAATGCCATGCTTCTCATCTTCTGTCGGAAGCCGGGACTCAAAAAAGCCTGTTCTGAGGATGAGCGCCACCACACGCTCTCACTCTCTCTGTTTTGATGTGGTTTATTCAGTTGAATCAGGCCGCCCCGTCTCAAGGTCAACCCGCATTGCTCCTCTGTAGGAAAAGTTGTCGAACACCACGGATAAACACGTGCCTTTCGCTCCACTGGAGCATGCCGGAGGAAGTTGTAACGGGGCAATATGTATTTACTGAATACAGTCCAATTGCAGTATAATAAACTTTTCAGCGAAGCGTTGTGTTTCGACCTCTGAAGGGATCTTCATCATAGCCCACTTTCACTAAGATTGAAGCGCAGTCACTCTAGAGTTTCGCCCCTATATTTCTCCCCTATGTTAAAAATGTTACAGTTAATACGAATCATGCATGACAGTGTGTACTGATCATGTCCAGAGCATTAAGAATCTTATTCACAGACCTTTATTCTTAGAATGCTTATGCCTACAATGCAGTGTGTCCCAGGAGGGACGGTAAATGTTCTGGCAGGTCGTATCGTATCGTATAAATACTACCGATTATTCTAAGCAAAAATTATATATGTACGAGTGACCTGTTCCGTCCGGCTTCCGAAATGGTCTAGTGGTCAGAGGTCCCGTGTTCGATTCCCGGCGCCACCAGATTTTCTGAGAAGTAGTGGGTCTGGAGCGGGGTCCACTCAGCCTCGTGAGGATAATTGAGGAGCTATTTGAAGGAAATGGCGGCGCCAGTCTAGAAAACCGAGATTAACGGCCGTGGGGATTCGTTGCACTGACTACGTGACACCCTCTGTCCGCAAATGTTGGCACTAACTTCGCCGACAAGCGACAAGGTATAGTTGGCTTGCGGACTACAGGCCACGGAGTTTTTTTTTACCGAGATAGAGCTGTTTCACTCTTCTCGGGATAGAGACTGAATCTGGGTGTTAACGATATCCCGTCCAATGGAAGTCAGATAAGTCGAAACGGTGGCTGTCCACCTCTTCTGCGTAAGATAGTTGAGTAAGTTGTCGGTTTATGCTCATACATCTTAACAGTCAGCTTTGTTGGGCAGCGACTACACAGGCCTACAAAAAAAAATTTTTTTGGTGTCTAGGATTTTAGAACTAATTTTAGTTATATTTAAGGCGCTGAATCTAAATATAAAATCAGTTTTTCTCTACCAGCTCTACTTTTTTAGATCAGCGTTTTTGTAACGTGCAGTTCTACACAAAATGTGTAGAAATGGTTTGGAGAGAACCCAAGAACCACTTCGATGACTGTTATTTCTGCCTAGTAAATATTACTGGAATCAATCGAAACAACCGTAGCAAGTGGACTTATCCTGATTTAGCCTCTGCAAGACGCCCAGTTCCTCACTCAGAGGAAGTACCGATCCCAACGTTTCACCAGCTACCAGAGCTCTGTGAGGATGAGTATTTTCCCTCTAATCACCCTTCTGATTGTAATGAAGGTGACAGTGATTATGAAGGGATGTCGTCAATCCCTCAACGTTTTAACCAGGATGAGTTAAATGACCTCATCAGAGATCTCA